>NW_013541457.1:0-3205 GCF_000499545.2 Eimeria tenella
GCTGCAGCTAGCTGCTGCCAGCTGTGCTGCAGTGCCGGCCGTCCAAGGGGACCCCCACCTTAGCCAGCTAGCTGGCTAGCTAGCTAGCTAGCTAGCCAGCTAGCTAGCCCTTCGAATGGGTACCTGTTGGGTTGCGCACTTCAACCGAGACAAAAATGCCATAGCTAGCTAGTCAGCTAGGTATATCAGCAGCTAGCTGGCTAGCCAGGTAGCTAGGCCAGTAGCTAGCTGGCTAGCTAGCTAGCTAGCTAGCTAGCTAGCTAGGGTAGGACCTGGCTGGCTAGCCAAGAGGATGGTGAAGCGAGAAGCGCACGCGTCTAAACGATTTCCCTGATAGCTAGCTAGCGAGCTAGCTAGCGAACTAGCTAGCTAGCTAGCTAGCTAGCTAGCTGGCTGGCTGGCTGACTGGCCAGCTAGCTGGCTATCTAGCTAGCGAGCTAGCTAGCTGAATAGCTAGCCAGCTAGACAGCTAGCCAGCGCGGCCTGCAGGCCTAGTGGCTGCGTTTCTTCTTGTGGCTCCTAAAGACAAAAGAACAGCAACAGCAAAACAGCAGGAAGATAAGAAGTAGCAGCAGCAGCAGCAGCAGCAGGAGCAGCAGAAGCAGCAGGAGCAGCAGCAGAAGCAGCAGCAGCAGCATCAGCAGCAGCAAGAGCAGCAGCAGGAGCAGCAGCAGCCACAGCAGCAACAGCACAAGCATCACTAGTAGCAGCGAGAGCGGGCCCAGAGCAGAGAGGGCTGCAGCAAGAGGGGGCAGCAAGAGCGGTAACAGCAGCAGCAACAGCAGCAGCAACAGCAGCATCAACAGCAGCATCAACAGCAGCATCAACAGCAGCAGCAACAGCAGCAGCAGAAGCAAGGCCAGCTGCTTACTTGTGTTTGCTCTTTTTCTCTTTTCTCCTTTTGGATTTCTTCTTCTTCTTCTTGCGGCGCTCATCTTCATCATCGCTGCTGCTGCTGCTGCTGCTGCTGCTGCTGCTGCTTCTTCTCCTTTTCACAGGGGCCCTCTGGGGGCCCTCATCGTCGCTGCCGATGCCCAGCGCCCGCCGCAGCCGCTGCAGCAAATCAAAATATGAAGTTTATTTATTTATTTATTTATTTATTTATTTATTTATTTATTTTATTTGTTTATTTATCGAGATTCCGCTTATCGTTGGCTTAAACTCGCCACCGCGTGGGCAGGCGCAGCACGCAGCAGCACGCCTCTGCTGCTGCTGCTGCTGCTGTTGCTGCTGCTGTTGCTCCTGCTGCTGCTGCTGCTGCTGCAACTACCTCCCCCACAGCTGCTCCTGCGTCTACCCTGCTGCTGCTGCTGCTGCTGCTGCGACTCCCCGTGTGCCTCCCCTGCGCCTGCTGCTGCCGCCGCTGCTGCCCCGACCCCTGCCCCTGCCCCTGCCCCTGAAACTGCTGCTGCTGCTGCTGCAGCTGCTGCTGCTGCTGCTGCTGACCTCGTCGTCTTCTTCTTCTTCTTTTTGCTTCAGGGCGGCGCTGAGGGCCCGAGTCTTTTCTTCCTCAGCAAAGCGGAAGTCGTTGCGGCACTGAAAGGCCAAGTGCCCCACTGCAGCAGCAGCAGCAGCAGCAGCAGCAGCAGCAGCAAATATTTATTCTAATTAATTCACCTACTTGTTGTTAATTTAATTAATTAATTCAAATATAGAAGCAGCTAGCTAGATACAGCCCAGGCCAAACGCGCCGCTGCAGCTGCAGCTAGCTGCAGCCAGCTGCTGCAGCTGCAGCTAGCTACAGCTAGCTGCCGTGGGAAGCAGCAGCCAGCTAGCTAGCTAGCTAGACGCAGCTAGCTGGCTAGCTGCAGCCAGCAGCTAGCCAGCTAGCAAACTGCGCCTAGCTGGCCAGCCGCACCTAGCTGGCTAGCTGCAGCAGAACTAGCTAGCTGACTAGCTGCACCTAGATAGCTAGCTAGCTGGCTAGCTAGCTAGCCAGCCAGCTAGCTAGCTAGCTAGCTAGCTAGCTGGCGCACCTTGGTTGCACTTGGTGCAGGCCCCGGGGGTGTGGGTGCTGAGGGTGCCGGTGAGTCTGGCGAGAGTGAGGAGCTCTTTGGCCTTGTCCTTGAGGGGGTCTTCCGCGCTGCTGCTGCTGCTGCTGCTGCTGCTGCTGCTGCTGCTGGGGGCGTACGGGTCGTAGCCCACGCTGTCCGTCCAAATTGCATGCGTCCGCAGGGAAGCAGAAACAGCCACGCGGTTGCTCTGGGGCATCCGCACCCACCCCGCCGTCGCCGGCATTTTCAAACCCTAAACCCTAAACCCTAAACCCTAAACCCTAAACCCTAGACGCTCGGGAGCCCCCCGGCGCCCTCGAGAACGCAGACCCGCAGGACGGCCCCCGTGAGGAGGAACGCTGGCGAGAGGAAGCTGCTGCTGAAAGAGAGAAAGCGCTGCTGCTGCTGCTGCTGCGGCTGCTGCTGTTGCTGCTGCTGCTGCGGCGGCGGCGGTGGCTGCAGCAGCTAGTTCTCCTGCTTCCGCTGCTTTGAAAGTCTTGGCTGCTTGGAAAGCACAAAAAAGTAAAACTGAAAGAAAGAGCTCTTGGCTGCAGCGGCGTTTTGACGGATCTTGGGGTGTACATACACTTCAGCAGCCGGGGCGGCTGCTGCAGCGAGCTGCTGCTGCAGCAGAAGCAGCCAGTTGCTGATTAAGCATAAAAAGGGGTTAAATCTACAAAAAAGAAACAACTAAAAGGGTTGAGAAGCAAACAACAGGTCGAATAAGTGCCTGCTGCCTGCATCTCGCTGCTGCTGCTGCTGCATGCAGCCCCAAACCCCGCGGCCTTTCTTCGCTTTTTCAGACAAAAAAGCCCTTTTTATCCTCCTATGAAGCTTAAATTTCATTTAATTATTATTAAATTCATTTTATTTCCATTTTTTAATTTCCTTCTGCCTTCTTCGCGCGCGAAGGCGGGCCCACAGTTGCGCTGGCTCTGGGGTGTACATACACCTCAGCTGCCTTCGCTGCTTTTTCGTTTTTCTCTTTTCTTCAAAAATACAAAAACACCAAATTGCATCTTTGTGAACTAGTTGCAGCTGCAGCTAGCTGCAGCTAGCTAGCTGTGGCTAGCTGCAGTTAGCTAGCTGTGGCCAGCTGCAGCTAGCTAGCTGTGGCTAGCTGCAGCCAGCTAGCTGTGGCTAGCTGCAGCTAGCTAGCTGTGGCTAGCTGCAGCTAGCCACAGCTAGCCAGGGGCAGCCAGAGAGAACAA
>NW_013541457.1:3305-4694 GCF_000499545.2 Eimeria tenella
GGCCAGCCACAGCAAACAACGGCTAGACACACGGCTCGCCACAGCTAGCCACAGCTAGCTACGGCTGACCACAGCCAACCACAGGGAGCTACAGCTAGCTAGCCACAGCTAGCCACAGCTAGCCACAGCCAGCCAGGCAGCTAGCCACGGCTAGCTACAGCTAGCCACAGCCACAGCTAGCTGCAGCTAGCCACAGCTAGCTGCAGCCAGCCACAGCTAGCTGCACCTAGCCACAGCTAGCTGGGCGAGAAACGGGCTGGTAGACAATGATCCGCCTTTGACGCTGTGGGAGTTGCGGTGCCTTGTAAACCCTAAACCCTAAACCCTAAACCCTAAACCTTAAACCCTAGCCACTACAGTTCTCTCGAGATCCCCATGCAGTGCACCGCAGGCCCCACGCCACGCAGCACCTGCCTGCCCCGTGTCTCCCAGTGTTTAGGGTTTAGGGTTTAGGGTTTAGTGTTTAGGGTTTAGGGTTTAGAGTTTAGGCTCGCCGCCTCCCTTTCAAATATAGCCAAGAGATACAAAAATGGATTTATAAGTCTAAAGGCATCTATTCAAATTGACTTAATTTCTTCATTATCACAAATCTGCTGCTGTTGCTGCTGCATCTGCTGCATCTGCTGCAGCTGCTGCAGCTACTGCAGCATGGCCCTCTTGCTGCTGCTGCGCTGCGAGCCTTGCCAAACGTTTCTTTTCCTTTTTGCGTCTCTTTGCTGCTGCTTCCTCAGACTCTGCTACCTGTGACTCCTCTTCCTGCTGCTGCTGCTGCTGCTCCTGCTGCTGCTGCTCCTCCTCCTCCTGCTGCTGCCGGTGTTTTTTCTTTTTCTTTGTCTTCTTCGGTCGCACGTCGTCAGCCGCTGCATCTGCTGCTGCAGCATCTGCTGCTGCATCTGCTGCTGCATCCTCTTGTGCTGCTGCATCTGCAGCAGCTGCTGCTGCTGCTGCTGCCGGGTCCTCTGTGTCTTCAACTTCACTTTCTCTCTTTCGTCTTTTTCTTTTTTTGCTTTTTATTTGCTGCGGCCCTGCCTCTTCCTCTATGAGGCACTGCTGCTGCTGCTGCTGCTGCTGTTGCTGCTGCTTCTTGGCTTTCTTGCTGCTGGCGGCGCTAGTGTCTTCGTCGTCTGTTTCTTCTTGTGTCTCCTTCAAACGCAACAGCACCCCGAAACCCTAAACCCTGAACCCTACGCAGTAAACCCTAAACCCTAAGCCCTAAACCCTAAACCCTAATTAGCGTGTTCATAGGAGAAAAGAGGCACTGAGCTCTGCAGCAGCAGGCAGCAAAATGTACTTTGCGTTGCTGCTGCACCACTCCCCTTGCAGAGTATCTTGGCCTCCTGAATCTAGCAGCAGCAGCAGCAGCAGCAGCAGCAGCAGCAGGTTCTGCTG
>NW_013541457.1:4794-20887 GCF_000499545.2 Eimeria tenella
GCTGCTGCTGCTGCTGCTGCTGTTGCACTCACTCAGTCCACCCGAACTTCTTGAGCACAGCAGCAGCAAAGGGCGAGTGGAAGGGCTTAGAGCGGCAGCCGTCCGTCTTCAGCAGACGAGCAGCAAACGCCTTTGACATCCTCGAGTGTTTAGGGTTTAGGCTTTAGGGATTATGGTTTAGGGTTTAGGGTTTAGGGTTTAGGGTTCAGGGTTTGGGGCGCCGCGCCCACGGGCTGCAGTATGAATGGCGCCTTGAGTCTTCTATGCCTCCAGAAAAGCTAAGGAAGCTTAAGAGCACTGCAGCAGCAGCAACAGCAGCAGCAGCCGCAGCAGCAGCAGCAGCAGCAGCAGCAAGGGGCCCCACAGCGGGGCCCTGCCAGGTCTCCGCCGCCTTCCACAAGAAGGCAGGGACCGCAGCAGCAGCAGATAAACCCTAAACGCCAAAAAGCCAAGGAGAAATGGCAACAAGCAGCAGCAGCAGCTGCTGCTGCTGCTGCTGCAGCAGAGACATGGGTCTTCTTAGCTGGCTGCATGCGCGAGCTGCTTCTGCAGCAACAGCTGCAGCAGCAGCACTGGCTGCTGCTGCAGCAGCTGCTGCACACTTCTCGTTGACTTTATGCTGTGTGTTTGCTGTTTCTTACACGTCGCCCTGCCGCTGCTGCTGCTGTTGCTGCTGCTGCAGCTGCTGCAGCAAACAGGGCCCTGCGTGTCTCTGTCTCCCTCGTCTCGCCCTGTCTCTTCTTCTCTCCGGGGGGCCCCTGTACCCAACTGTACCCTAAAAGCCCGGGGGGCCCTCTGTGCTGCTTTGGGGGCCCCCGGGGGCCCCTCTTTTGGCCTGCAATGACTGCGCCGACGGGGGCCCCCGGGGCCCCCCAGGGGCCCCCTGCGCCGCATGAGGGGCCCCCCTCGGCTGATCCTGCTGCTGCTGCTGCTGTTCCTGCTGCTTCCCCTGCTGCAGCTGCGGCTTCTGGAGACGCGGCCGGCGGTGCTACTCCTGTTGCTGCAGCACCCGCTGCTGCAGCACCCGCTGCTGCGGCTCCTGCTGCTGCGGCTCCTGCGGCTGCGGCTCCTGCTGCTGCGGCTCCCGTCGCTGCTGCTGCTCCTGCTGCTCATGTTGGAGCTGCTGCAGATCGGCCCCCCGAGGCTTTTCCTGCTGCTGCGGCGGGGGCCCCTCTAGGGGGGCCCCCTGCTGCCCTTTGTCCGCTGCCTGCAGCAGCAGCAGCACCGGCAGCAGCACCAGCAGCAACAGCAGCAGCAGGCTCTTTGGGGGCCGCCTGGGGATCTGGGGGGCCCCCATACTCAGAGGCTCTGGGGGCCCCAGGACCCTCTAACTCTGTCTATACCCCTGTGGGGCCCCCCGCGGGGCCCCCACACTTCTCACACCCTCTGGGGACCCCCCTAGGGGCCCCAATGGGGGCCCCCATGGGGGCCCCTATGGGTGGGGCCCCCCTAGGGGCCCCCATGGGGGCCCCTTATATGGTTTCTTCTTATGTGCCCTATGGGTACAGCTGGGGGGCCCCCGGGGGGCCCCCAGGGGCCCCCTATTGGCAGCACTATGCAGCAGCAGCAGTGCCGTTCCCAGCAGCATATGCTGGCCCGGTGGCGCCCTTCCCGCTGCAGCAGCAGCAGCTGCAGCAGCAGCAGCAGCAGCAGCAGCAGCAACGGCAGCAGCAGTCGCTGCAGCAGCTGACTGTCCATGGGGACTTCACGCCCACAGCAGCAACAGGAGCAGCTTCAGCAGCAGCAGCAGCTGCTGCTGCTGCTAGGGAAGAGAAGCTGGCCAACGCCGTCCGCTTCCTCTCGCACCCCGCCAGTAAACCCTAAACCCTAAACCCTAATTGCAAACCCCACTCTCGAGCATAAACCCTAGCCCTTATTCGCTAGCCCCAGTGGCAGCAAAGGCCTTTTGACTGCAGGAGTTTAGTGTGCAAGTTTGCAGGCCGTAGAATTTAGGGTTTGGGGCTTAGGGTTTAGGGTTTAGGGTTTAGGGTTTGGGGTGCAGTTTCCGGCGCGGCTACTGGAGTCAAGCGAGACTTTTTGCAGCGCAAAGGACTCACAGAAAAAGAAATAGACGAGGCCTTCTCCAGCGTGCAGCAGCAGCAGCAACAGCAGCAGCAGCAGCAGCAGCAGCAGCCAGAGGTGCAGCCAGGGAGCTCTGTGAGTCGTCTGCGGGAGGGAGGGCTGGGGCAGCAGCAGCAGCAGCAGCGGCAGCAGGAGCAGCAGCAGCAGTAACAGCAGCGAGGCATCACAGCCTGCACTAAGTCACCTGCTGCAGCAGAGAGTCCAGCCCTCCAAGATTACTCACGTATAACTGCTGCTGCTGCTGCTGCTGCTGCTGCAGGTACCTTGGCACGTTCCTGCTGCTGCTGCTGCTGCTGCTTTGACCCGCGCGGGGACCCTCGCGGTGTCTCCTGAGCAGCACCGCAGCAGCGCCTCTGGCGTTATTAGTGAGAGTGAGGGTTTAGGGTTTAGGGTTTAGGGTTTAGGGTTTAGGTTTTTGGGGTGTGGACGGTGGAGGCTGCTGCGAAGAGACGCCGAAGGGTTCTATGCTGCTCTCGCCGCCACTTGCTGCTGCTGCTGCTGTTGATGCTGCTGCTGCTGCTGCTGCAGGAAGCCCCAACACGGTGTGGCAAATGCTGCGGCGGCTGCTGCTTGCTGCTGCAAGGCTGCTGCTGCCTTCAGCGGTCTTCCTTGCTGCAGTAGCTGCTGCTGTGCTTCTCTGGGTAAGCCGCAGCAGCTGCTGCTGCTGCTGCGGCTTTTGCTGCAGCTGCTGCTGCTGCCTGACTGTTCAGTCCAACTGCTTCTGTCTGTCCTTTGAAAGGCATAGTGTTGCAGTTTCGCTTCTTCTGCTGCTGCTGCTGCTGCAGGATCACTTCCGGTGCCGCAGAAGAAACCGCAGCAGCAGCAACAGAGAAGCCGCTGCTGCTGCTGCAGAAGAAGGCACTCTGAAGGCCGCCGCTTCTGCAGAGCAGCAAGGACAGTTGCTGCAGCAGCAGCAAGACCTCACGTTGCAGCTGCAGCAGCAGACAGAGGCCATCCGCTCCCTCTCAGACACGCTGAACTCCCTGCTGCTGCGGCAGCAGCAGCAGCAGCAAGAGCCTCTGCAGCAGCTCATGCTTCGCGATAGGTTGGCTGTGGTGCAACCGCGGCTGATAGAGGCCCCTGTTGACGCCCCACAGCAGCAGCAGCAGCAGCAGCAGCAGCAGCAAACTGCTGCTGCTGCTTTGCCTGTTGAGGAGCCTGCCGTGGCAGCCGCAGCAGCAGCAGCAGCAGCAAAATCGGCACCAGACGCAGCAGCACCAGACTCTGCAGCAGCAGCAGCAGCAGGCGAGCTGCATGATGCAGATGCAGCGCATGCGTCTTCGGCAGCAGCAACAGCTGCCGCATTGCAAGCAGCAGCAGACTCAGCAGCAGCAGCAGCAGCAGCAGAGAAAGCTGAGCTGCAGCAAGCTGTTGCTGAATTTGCTGCTGCTTGCACTGAACGTTTGGGCGCTGGTGCCCGGAAGCCGCTGGGAACTTTGTTAGTAAGCTGCTGCTGCTGCTGCTGCTTTGCTCCTGCAGCACTGCTGTTGCTGCGGCGCTGCTGCTGCTGCGCTGCTGCTGCTGCGCTGCTGCTGCTGCTCCGTTTGCAGCTGCAGCAGTCGCGGTCGCAAAGTGCAGCTTGATGGCTGCAGGTGCTGTAGTGGCCAAGGGCCTTACGCTTCCTCTCTGCTGCTGCTGCTGCTGCTGCTGCTGCTGCAGCTGATGCTGAGAAATCTGCGCTCAGCAACAACGACGGAGGACCGCGTGCGGTACGGCCGCGTAAACCCCACAGCCCCTCGCTTTAAGGGTGAGACACGATCCCAACACGATCCCACACGATCCCACGCGATCCCACACGATCCCAACACGATCCCACACGATCCTACGCGACCCCAACACGATCCCACACGATCCCAACACGATCCCAACACGATCCCAGAGGAAAGTAGGCCCTTCTTTTGTCTTGTGGGGTTTATTTTCTTTCATCTTAATTTAACTTCATTTAATTAATTTGTCTGTTTCTCTATTTATTAAGTCTACTTACTATTTATTTAATTTATTTGGTTTATTTAATTTAATCATTTAAATCTTCTAAATGTTTAACTCTTTAATTTGACTTCTTTGCTTACTTAGTTTCTTTATTCAGTTTATGCAGTATTTTATTCTTCAATATTTTATTCTTTTAGTTTATTCATTTAATTAATTTCTTCAGCATTTTATTCTTTTATTTAATTCATTTAATTTGTCTATTAAATCATCTAATTCTTTTATTATTTTACTTAATTGGTTTCTTAAATTGCTTAATTCCTTTATTTTATTTACTCAATAGTTTCTTTAATGTATAATTGTTTAATTAATTTAATTAGTTTCTTTATCATTGAATTATTTTAATTTAATTTGTTTAATTGTTTTCTTTATTGTTTAATCATTCAATTCAATTATTTTTATTTTATCTTATTCTATTTTATTTTATTTTTATTTTATTTTCATTTTATTTTATTTTTATTTTCAGAAAGATTCGCCGACGTCAAGGCCGAGGCTTTTCTTCTGCTGTCTCGCCTCGGATTCCGCGAGGACCCTGGACTCCTCTACGTAAACTCTAAACCCTAAACCCTAACCTCTAAACCCTAAACCCTAAACCCTAAACCCTCTTCTGGGCCAGAGCCGTGGGCCCTCGCCCGGCGGCCAAAGCCAGCGGCCCGCGCTGTTCGAATTTTAAATTAATTACTTTATTATTTTTCATTTCTGTATTTTATTATTTTATTTATTTATTATTTATTCATTTTATTTATTTAATTATTTAATTATTTATTTTCTTATTTTGTTTTAAGTGCAATTGTTTTCTGCAAATGTGGGCCCGCTGGGCGCAGCAGATCTTTTTGAAAGAAGTTAAAATAAGTAAATTCTGTGATTAAATAAATGCATGCAAAGAATGTTTGCAAGAAAGTAAAATAAATAAGGTTTTCTCATTAAGTGCATGCATGCAAAAAGGCGTTTGGGGGGCTGCGGTGTACGTACAGCGCAGCGCTTGCTGCATGCAGGTGCATGCGTTTGCCTTTGGGGCTTTTTGCTTCATTTTTTCTCATTTTCCTTCTTTTCTTCTTTTTCTCTTTTTCTTTTCCTTTTTTCCTTTTTTGCCATTTCCATTTGCAAATGCATGCAGAAATTGGGTGTCTGTACACCTCGTTGGCGCATGCAGCTGAGTTGCAGAATTGAATTCCTTTTTTCTTTGGGGCTTTTTCTGCGTCTCTTTTTGCTTCCGGGGCCCCACAAAGCTGCTGCTGCTGCTGCATGCGTTTGAGGTGTACAGACATTCCAGGGGAACCTTGCCAAGGTGGTTGAGTGCTGCAAGCTGCTGGAGGCAGCATTTGCTGCTGCTGCTGCCGCTGCACCTCCTGCTGCACCTGCTGCCGCGGCTCCTGCTGCTGCTGCAGCTGCTTCAGAAAACAAAGATGCTCAGGGGGGCCCCCAAGGGGGCCCCCAAGAGACTCCCCTTGCTGCCAGCGGTGCTGCTGCCAGCAGCAGCACATGGCCGTCGCAGCTGCAGGAGCAGCAAAACCCTGCAGCAGCAGCAGCAACAGCAACAGAAACAGCTGCTGCTAGTAAAGCTGCAGAATCTATAGCTCAACAAACCTCGCCTAAAACACTTGCTGATCCCTCAGCTGAACAGAAGCTGAAGAAGCAAGAGCAGCAACAGCAGCAATTGCAGCAGCAGCACCAGCAGCACCAAGGACAGCAGCAGCAGCAGCAAGGGAATGAAGCTAGCAGCGCCACAAAGGCTGCGGCCTTAACTGAGGACGAGATGATCGAAGCAGCAGCAGCAGCAACAAAGGCAGCAGCAGCAGCAGCTGCTGCTGCTGCTGCTGCTGAGCCCGTTGCTGTCCCGCTATTCGCAACACCCAGTGACCCGGCTTCTGATGGGGACTCCACACACACTGCAGCAGCAGCAGCAGCAGCTGCTGCTGCTGCTACTGCTGAAGAAGAAGAACCTCATGAGACCCAAGATGCTGCCGATCGCAGCAGCGACGCCGATGAAGGGAACGGAGGCAGCAGCAGCGCTGCAGCACCAAGCAGCAGCAGCAGCAACAGCCGCAGCAGCTCCTGCGGAAGCAGCAGCATTGCAAACGGTCGCAGCAGCAGTAAGGGCGACTGCAGCAGCAGCAACAGCAGCAACAGCAGCACCAACTATGGAGGTGTAAGAAGAAGCTCCTGCTGCGATGTCCAAAGAAAGGAGGCCCCCTGGATCCCCGTGGCTCCTAGGCGCAGCAGCTTCATTCCCGGTGCTGCTGCTGCTGCTAGCAGCAGCAGCAGCAGCAGCAGCAGCCCACTGGTCGCCCTGCGACCTCCGTCGCCTGCCGCATACCTGCAGCAGCAGCAGCAGCAGCAGCAGCAGCAGGCGCGAACATCACCAGCAGAGGTGCCCGAGTCGCATTGTCTGTACAGCTGCAGCAGCAGCAGCAGCAGCAGCAGCCTCCAGCAGCACAGGGGGGCCCCCTCTGTGCCCCCCGAAATATCCCAGGGGCCCTTTAGGGCCTCCTGGGGCCCCTCAAGGGCCCTGCAAGTATTGCCTTAGTTTAGAAGCAACAGAACTGCAGCAGGAAATCAAGCGTCACACCAAGTTGCTGCTGCTGTTGCTGCTGCAGTTGTTGCTGCTGCAGTTGTTGCTGCTGCTGTCGCTGCTACTGCTGTTGCTGCTGCTGCTGCGCGATTTGGAAACGTACGAAGAGGGTAGCGTAGCGAGAGGGGGCCAAGTACAGAGACAAAACAAAAAGGATTAAAAAGAAATAAGGGAAAAATTGCAAATTGAGGAGTTGAAAAATTAGAAAAAAAAAAGAAAGAAAAAGGGAAGGCCTAGGGCCTGCGGTCTCGGGTCTGCCATTTGGCTCTGCAGGTCGTGCTGCTGCCGCTGCTGCTGCTGAAGTTTGTTTCTGGCTGCAGCAGCAACTGCTGCTGCAGGACGCAGCAGCAGCTGCAGGAGTCTCCTGGGAACGACTCTTGTGTGCACTTGCTGCTACTGCTGCTGCTGCTGCAGCAGACCGGCCTTTGGAAGCAAGAAGAAAAGGGAACTAGAATGGGACAAAAAAGGAAAAAGGAAAAAAGAAAGTATTTTAGAATCTGGAAGGAGGTTAGATAGCTCCAAAGGCAGCAGCAGAGGAAAAGAAATAAATGGAAAAGATAAAAGGAAGAGAAGAAGCAGCAGCGGCTTTCGTTTGCTGCTGCTGCTGCTGCAGCGCGTGCAGCTAGTGGAAGTCGCCTTGAAGCAGAAAGAGGGTTCTTCTCGCTGCAGCAGCAGCAGCAGCAGCAGCTTCAGCAGCAAATAGGAATCTTCACGGCAGCAGCAGGGCACGCTGCTGCTGCTGCGGCGGCAGCAGCAGCAAATAGGAGTCTCATCTTGGCAGCAGCAGGCGACTGCTTGCTGCAGTTGCAGCAGCAGCACCAGCCAATATAATTTTCCTTCTGCCAGCAGCAGCAACAGCGGCAGCAGCAGCAGCAGCAGCAGCAGCACCAGAATTATCCGCCGTAGTCTAGGTGGTTAGGATACGCGGCTCTCACCCGCGCGACCCGGGTTCAAGTCCCGGCGGCGGAAGTTTTGCTGCTGCTGCCGCTGCTGCTGCTGCCGCTGCTGCTGCTGTTGCCGTTGCAGCTTCCGATACCGCTGTCGCTGCTGCTGCCGCTGCTGCTGCTCCACCTGTTGCTGCTGCTGTTGCTGCTCCTGTTGCGGCTGCTGCAGGAACTACTGCTATAGTTGTTGCTACTGCATCTGCTGTTGCTGCTGTATGCTGCACCTGCTGTTGCTGCTGCTGTTGCTGTTCCTCCTGCTGCTGCTGCAGGAGTACGGAGTGACTTTGTGAAGGGCAGTTTTGCACAGGGGCCCCCAGGATCCCTGGGGTCCCCTGGGGGCCCCTGGGGGCCCCTCCTGAGGGGCCCCCAAATGGCGAGGCTGCTGTAGACAGCGCAGCCGGCGCTGTTGTTCCTTCTGTCTCATTTTGCCTCTTTTTTGTTTCTTTTTGCTTCTTTTTTGTTTCTTTTATCTGTTTTTGTGTCTCTCTTTTCTTTTTTGTCTTTTTTGTTTCTTTTTGTCTCTTTTTTGTTTCTTTTTTGGTCTTCTTATGCCCTTTTTGGCCTCTCTTGTGGCTGATACTTGTGCTGAAAAGCTGCTGCAGCAAACTTTGGGCGAAAAGGCGCTGCACGGAAATTCGGGCAGCGCAGCAGCAGGCAGCTCCGCCCCCGCTGTGGCAGCAGCTGCAGCAGCAGCTGCAGCAGCAGCTGCAGCAGCAGCTGAAGCAACAGCTGAAGCAGCAGCTGAAGCAGCAGCTGCAGCAGCAGCTGAAGCAACAGCTGAAGCAGCAGCTGCAGCAGCAGCTGCAGCAGCAGCTGAAGCAACAACTGAAGCAGCAGCTGCAGCAGCAGCTGGAGCAGCAGCTGAAGCAACAGCTACAGCAGCAGCTGCAGCAGCAACTGCAGCAGCAGCTGCAGCAGCATCAACTTTTTATCTTTATTGGAATTTAAACTCTTTTCTTTTTCTTTTTAATGTGCTCTTTCCATCAGTTGCTGAGCCACAAAAGAATTAATTTAAAAAGACTTTCGCATGCAAAAAAATTAAAAAAGTCTTCAGGATTTATTGGGGCTTTACTCATGCATTTTGATGGTTTATAAAATCCAGTTAGGGTTTACAAAACTTCTCTAGGGTTTACACAAAACCCTAGGGTTTATATAATCGCCTTAGGGAGGAGTCTGAGGGTTTAGCAAATAGTCTGAGGGTTTAGCAAATAGCCTGAGGGTTTAGCAAATAGCCTGAGGGTTTAGCAAACAGTCTGAGGGTTTAGCAAATAGTCTGAGGGTTTAGCAAATAGCCTGAGGGTTTAGAAAATAGTCTGAGGGTTTAGAAAAGATCTAATTGGGGACTTGAGAAGAATGAAACGTGGAAAATTGAAAAATTGCGAGTTGGTGGGGCAGCAGAGGCAAAAATAAAAAGTTGGAAATAAATTAAATAAATTGAAATTAAATATTTAAATTGATTTTTTAATTGGTGCTCAGCTGCGCCTACTCAAAGCCTTGTGCAGCAAATTGAAAAGCCCCAAAAGGCGCTGCATGCAAAAGCTCGAAAAATAGAAAAAAATGATCAAAAAACCAAACAAGTGTTTCATTTTAAAACAAATGAAACAAAAGAACGGCAAGCTAATTTATACAAATTTGAGGCCATATGAGCATATAAACACTTCAATAGGCATTTCCTGGCGGGCTTCGCCGCTGCAGGGAAGACCTCCACAGCAACAAACCCAGCCCTTCTGCAGCAGCAGCAGCAGCAGCTGGTGCCGCTGCTGCAGCAGCTGCAGCAGCAGCGCCTGCGAGCGCCTTTGCGTAACTCGGGGCAATGTACACTTGCAACTTTGCACTTTGTAGACTTTGCATTAAATGCATTCAATGCAAAAAATGCCCCCCACTTCCAAGAACTAAGCTGCAAAGGCGACAGAAAGAAAGACATGTATAAAGGAGGTCGACTGCAGGGGCGCAGCTGTGGGGGCGCGCTTGCATGCACGCACGCATGCGCGCATGCCTGCATGCATGCGCGCACGCATGCATGGCTGCATGCAGGGGGGTGTACGTACACCGGAGGCGCATGCGTCGCGGGGGCGTCCGGCCTTGAGCTGGCGCGACTTTTTGTTTCGATCTTTCCGCAAAGGAGGCCTAGCGGTGCCAGACAGCGCCGAGGGCCTCGAGGGAGTCTTTGCTGCCGGAGAGCAGCAGAAACTCCGCAAAAGCAGCAAAAGCTTCGGCCACAAAAACGCGGTTGCTGCTGAGAGCCACAGTGGCGCGGACGCCGTGGCTGGGCTTGGGGTACATGGTGAAGGAGAGGGTGAGGGGCTGCGCGGCGTTGACGGCCGCGGCGTTTTCCCAGGCCCAGCCGCCGCCGCGGGGGCGGCGCCGCTGCTGCTGCTGCTGCTGCTGCTGCTGCTGCTGCTGCAGCAGCAGGGCGAGCCTGCGGGCGCGGGCCGCGGGCGTGGGCTGGCGAAACAAGTCCCGCAGCAGCTGCTCCGCCTCAGCCCGAGGCAGGTCCAGCAGGGCCCCCAGAGAGAACACCTGGCGCATGCGGACGAGGCGCTTGGCGAGGAGCTTGCGGGCCCTGGAGGCCCCCGCGAGGAGGCCCGGGGAGGCCCGCAGGGCCTCGAGCACGGAGTCCACGAAGAGGTCCACTGGACCAATGGTCTTGACCAGGCGCTCGACCGCCGTGTGCAGCAGCAGCTGCTTGACGGAGGCGAAGGGGCCGGGGCCGGTGTTCTGCAGCTGTACGTACACCGGGCCGCCCGCGGCGCCGGGATCGGGATCGGGATCGGGATCGCTGCTCCACCGGCCCTCCGCCGTCAGCCGCGACCCCACCACTTCGTAAGCAGCAAAACAGTCCAGGAACAGCAGCACAGCAGCAGCATTGCCCTGCACCAGGAAGTCTGCTGCGCCCACGCGGATGGGGGCCCTGAAGCCGTTCACCAGCGACAGCGAAACCCCCGGCGAAACCCTCATTTTCCGGGACTTGAGGTCGAAGCGCGGGTACCCGAAACCCTTAATTGGCGAGTGTTTTGCCTCCGGGGTTATCCCCCTTTCCTTCAAAACCCTGCACTCTCCCCGCGCCTTTTGCTGCGCCTTCCGCACCAGCGCAGCGAACCACTCCGCGCCTCCCAGCTTCTTGAACACGCTCTTCAGCGAGGGGCCCTTCGGGGGCCCCCCGGCCGCGGGGGGGCCCCCGGGGGGGCCCCCGCCGGGGCCCCCGGGGGCGGGCCCGGCGGGGGGGCCCCGCGCGGCGGGGGCCCTCGGGGGGGGGGGGGGGGGGCCCTCCTCCCCAGACCCTCTTTCGCCCGCCTTCCACGAACCCTCCTCCACTGGAAACCCCGGGGCCCCACGGAGGCCCTCAAGGGGCCCCCCCTCCGAGGGGTCCTCCCAAACGGCGGCTCCTGCTGCTGCTGCTGCTTCCTCCTTTTCCGCTTCCAGCTGCTCTGCTGCTGCTAGGGCCTCCAGCAGCGCCGGGGAACTTACCTCCAGGCCCTGCTCCTGCAGCTCCCCCGGAAGATCCCCCAGGGGGTCTTCTTCGTCTTGCTGCGCTGCTGCGCAGCAGCAGCAGCAGCACAGCAGCACCAGCAGCGGGGCCCTCAGCAGCGCCATTCTGCTGCTGCGGCCCTGCTGCGCTGCTGCGGCCGCACTGCTAAGGCCTTCCTGCGGGCCTGCTAAGGCGCTGCTAAGGCGCTCCCGCAGCAAGCCTGCAGCGGGTCCGCTTCTGCGGCAGCAGGTCGGCTGCTGCTGCTGCGCCAGCAGCAGATGCGCTGTTCGGCTGCAGAGGATCCACCGCTGGAGTGGCAGATCTGCTGCTGCTGCCGCGGCGGCTGCTGCGGCTTGCTGCAGTTGGCAGCAGCGAGGCGCTGCGTCGGCGGCGGCGCAGCAGGCCCGGGCGAAGCAGGCAGGCGCCAGGCGAATAAACAAGCGACCTTTGCAATAAATTAAAAATAAAAATATGAAATTATGAAAATTAAATGAAGTGAATGCGGAAAACCCCCTTCAGAAGCGCCCGGAAGAGCCGCCGCTGCCACACGGCTGCTGCCAGGGGGGGCCCGAGGCACACGCGCCTCAGGAGGCTCCGGCTAGCCGTGCACACCTAAACGGCTCCCTTTACCTTTCTTTTATTTCTTTTGAACTTTTTAACATTTAAAATAAACATTTAAATTCATTTTTTCTGCATTTCAAGCCTTGCCGCCTCCCCCCACGCAATCTGCACACCCCGGCCGCGCCCACGCGCCCCAGGCCGACCCCAGCCGCCCAGCTGCGCCAGCAGCAGCAGCAGCAAATTGAAAACGCGAAAATGAATTTATCTAAATAAAATATTCTTCAAAAATTTAAAGAACTGCAGCAGCAGACAACTGAAGTGTAGAAATAGGCGTCCTTCCTGCTCCTGCGTCGATAGCTCAGTTGGGAGAGCGTTAGACTGAAGATCTAAAGGTCCCTGGTTCGATCCCGGGTCGACGCGCTCGCCCGCCCCTTTTGCAGCTGCTGCTGCAGCAGCAGCAGCAGCTGCCACAGCAGCAGCAGCACCAGATGCCGCTGCTGCTCCGAAATAGCGGTCCAGTGGACCCACGCGTTGATAGCTCAGTTGGGAGAGCGTTAGACTGAAGATCTAAAGGTCCCTGGTTCGATCCCGGGTCGACGCGCTTCGTCGAGTCGTTTGTTGCTGCTGGCTGCTCATGCTGCTGCTGCTGCTGTTGCTGCTGCTGCTGCTGCGGAATAGACAACCACCGGACCTCCGCGTTGATAGCTCAGTTGGGAGAGCGTTAGACTGAAGATCTAAAGGTCCCTGGTTCGATCCCGGGTCGACGCGCACTCCTGGGTATTCTGTTGTTGCTGCTGCTGCTGCTGCTTTTGCTTCCTAGCAACTCAGAACAATGCTAGAAGCGTCGCTGGCGAGGGCCAGGACAGTTTGGCAAACATGTGGAGCGTTTTCCTGTTACGTTTTTTGGAAGCAAAAGGCCTTTTCAAAATACTCCTTAAAACCCTTTTTATTCATTTGCTGATTTCTTCTCTGCGCCTCTTTTGCTTTTCTCTTTCTGCTCGCCATCTTGACTCCCAGCTCTCCGCCTTCAGAGCTTCACTTCTGGAAATGAGTCTTGTGGGAAGGAAAAAAAGAAAAAAAACCTATTTTGGTTTTCCGAATTCAACAAGAGCAGCAGCAAATTAGTCTATCTCGAGAGCCTGGGGATGTGAGGCTAAAGGCAGCAGAAGTTGAACTGCAGTTGTACATATTTCTTGCAAGTTCATAGGCGCATGCAAATCTTTGAAAGTTTTTCTTTAAGGGAAAAACTGCAGCCATTTGGCTTTTATTAGTGGGATTTTGACTGAGTTTTTGCCGGATTTTGCATAGGACTTAATCAAGAACAAGTCGAAAAGCCAACACTGCGAAAAAGAATTTCACAAGAACAAGTCTGGAATTCAAAATAAAGAGCTTTGTGGCGTCGATAGCTCAGTTGGGAGAGCGTTAGACTGAAGATCTAAAGGTCCCTGGTTCGATCCCGGGTCGACGCGCTTTTTTCCAAATTAGGCTTTTCTGTTAGTTAGCTGGTTAGCTGGCCAGCTAGTTAGCTAGTAGGCCGGTTAGCTAGCTGTTTAGCTAGCTAGGTAGTTGGCTACTTAGCTAGCTAGCTGGCTAGCTCCGCGCTCGCCAGTTTGCCCATTAGCCAGTTTGCTTCGCGGCGCTGCAGCAGTTTCTTTCTGTCTTTTGCAAATCCGTGAACATCTCTGAATCCCAATAAATGCACTTTCTGATTACTTTCATCACAAATGACAAAAATTGCATTCAGGCTGAACATTTATTTACTTGAAAATTCATAAAAGTGCCTTTGCCTGTATTGTGAAGCTGATCTGCATCAGTGCAATACTGCAATTAATATGCAGCAGAAAAGAGTGCGGCGAAAGGAGTTGCAAAAAAGAAATGCTTGAAAAGAATTGGAAGAAATGGAGAATGCCTAAATTGCAAATATCGGTGTAGAGTATAAATAAGAAAGCGAACACTTCAGTGCAGAATTGTAAGACGAAAAAGGAAATTTCCTTCGTCAAACTTCGCCAAAACATACTCAAATTGAATTTTGCTTGTTGCCTGAGAGCCTTTTGTAGATTGGCTTTGTAGAACAAGCAAGTTCAAACATTTCTGGAAAAGTTTAGAAACAGAATTGACTGACGTCATTTGAAAAGACTAAAACTGCAAGTGCGGAGTTTATGAAATATCAATAAACAAAGGAACAGATTCAGTCGTGGCTTCAAACAATTTTCCCGAGATTCAAGTTGTCATGTCCTTCCACAATTTTGATGAGTTTATCAGAAGTAATCTGGAAATTCATATTCGAGAATTATTTGTGAAGTGAAGAGTTCTGGCCCACCAGAAGAAGCAAAAGAAAGTGTTCTCCATTTTTTGGCATTTTTACAAACAGCAAATGGGAGAGAAAAGAGATGCACAAAAGGAATTTAGCATTTTTCAATTTCTGTGGCTACGAGGAAAAGAGCCAAAAACCAAACACCAAACACTACACTTTACCAGTACTTGCAGCTACAGCTGGTTAGCTGACTCCAGCGAGTTTCGATAACTCGAATCAACTATCTTCTGAAGATCTCGCTGCTGCAGCAGCAGCAACAGTAGGAGCTGCAACGAAAGCAGCAGCAGCGGTAGTGGCCGCAGCAGCAGTAACAGAGGTAGTGGCGGCAGCAGCAGCAGCAGTGGAAGTGGCCGCAGCAGCAGCGGCAGTGTCTGTGGGTATCCAGGGGACGGCGGAACAAGAACTGGCAGCAAAGAGCACAGTGACCGCAGCAGCAGCAGCAGGAGCAGCACCAGCAGCAGCACCAGCCGTCAAACATTTCATATGGGAGATCTGGTGTCTGGAGTACATCTTCAAGGGCCACTTCTGGCCTGGCTCGATTAAATAGAGCATTTGAATTCAGCAAACAATTATTCAAAAGTAAGAAAGATAATCTTGTCGCAATTTTAGCTGTTGGAGCTGCTGAAGTTGTTGCCTCTAAGTCCAAGCTATTAGCCTTCAGGCTTTGGATAATGGCTTTCTTACTTGAAAACTTCTTTACTGAGACCCATGATATAATGTATTTCTCATTTAAAACTTCTTTACTAAGACCCATGACTCTTGTCTCACCAAAGAGGCTTGAAAAAAACAGGGATATAAATCTTCTTCGTGGATGAAATCTTACAAGAGCCCGCAGTGGTTCCATCTATTCCTCGTTAGTTTGCGATTAAGGGCTCACAACTGAGGACTGCGTTATTTTATCATTTTAAAGTGAAATTTGTGCATTTAAAATTATATTTCTTTCATTATTGAGACACAGTATCTTTGACCAATTAAGGATTCGTGTGCGCGTCGGTGCCTTTTGTGGCTCCACAGAGCAGCACAGCAGCACGATCCGACACCCAGACAAAATCGTGAGCGCAGCATTCTATAATAAATGAATGAAATTGAAAAAAGGTTTAATTGTTTACAATTGGATCTGGCGCTTTAAGAGTTACTCCCGGACGCCCAGTGCGACTGCCCAATCCAGCAATTTAGCCGGAAGGGGAAGCCAGTGAGCAAAAATGAGCCTAGCCGGACACGTTTTGAGCTAGCCTGGTAGACGCAAGGCAAGAAATAAATGAAATAATGTTAAAAATAGTCTAAAAAAGCAAAAAAAAGAAATTGTTTCCTTCGAGGGGCAGAGTCCTCGGGTAGAGTTCAAAGAGCAGGTAGTGGAAAGAACGGCGCTGTCTACAGCGGGTTGCAAACCTACTCCAGGCTGAAGTGTTCTTCAGGAACCGCATATAAAACGTAAATTTAGCAAAGCAAATACTGAAAGGCGCGAAGTTTCACTTGGTTATAGAATTCAGAAGCATGTCTCGGAGAAAAAATTTCGGAATTTCCGAGGAAAAATTTCGGAATTTCCTCCCACTGGAGCGCATCGGCTCCAAGATCAGTCTCAGATATACTTTCTGAAGTTTGAGGAGCTCAGTCACATCTAAACTGAAAGGAAAACCAAAAACTAAATTTTTGATCCCTGAAACGATCGACAAAATGCGAAAAAGGCGAAAATGAGCTTCTTCTGTGCATGTATTAGACATTCATCGTGCAATCCCACATGTTCTGCTAAGCTAATGCTACGCAAATCCCGCGGTGAACAATTAACTCTCGTGCATTAATTTGATCATGCATATAACAAATTTTACTCCAAAATGCAGAAAAAATTCTTTTCTTTAGACCAGCAAAACAATTCGCAAAGTCTGGCCGAGTGCGAATCAGTTGGACTCTGGTTCTGGATGTTGTTGTCACACTTCATGGTCAACTGCATGCATATCGCGGCCCAAAATGCTTAACTACCGTGAAATGATGATAAAGAGAATTAAAATACGATATATTAAGCAAAAATATACAGAAATATCTGTTGTGGGTTACGCCCTCGCTCTCTGGATAAATCACGAGCACGCGTGGCCTTTGTGTTGCTGCGTGAGACAGCGCATCCAATGAGTGCCTAAAATGGCATTTTTGGAATTTCCAAAATTTCCAAA
>NW_013541457.1:20987-116356 GCF_000499545.2 Eimeria tenella
TCATTGGATGCGCTGTCTCACGCAGCTAATTGGTATTTTTAAGTTAGAAAACTAATTATTAAAGTTCCAGAGTACTTTCAGCAGTGCTTCGCCACTGTGAAAGAACCTTGCTGGGCCATAGTCAAGATCTGCGAAAGACGCTTCCTCCTGGAGTGAACTCCACTGGGTATCCTAGGCTTTCTAAACCACTTTTGAAACGTTTTTCTTTGAAACAATTCACGTTTTTTGAGGATTTGCCTCAGCATTTCGAGGTTCCTTTGCCCACTGCAAGCCCTAAGGTATGTCTTGGGCTGCCTAAGAGCTACACCAGTTATTACCAAAGGTGTAACTGAGGGTGCAGTACTTACTTTGTTTTCGAAAGCCAGATTCTCTTTAGTGGTCCATTGGGGGCCCGCTGGTGGGTTTTCTTGGGCTAGTTTGCTCACTGAGTGCAGCAGATCTTGTCTTCTGCAACTTATTGAACTTTACTTGTATTTTAGAGCCAAGAATGCAGAATAAATAGATCAAACTGCTTATTCTATGATACTTGACTGCCTAGAATTCGCCAAAGTGCACTACAGTGTGGCCCAGGCTGCTGGTCGTGAACTGCTGCACGTTTCTGTCAAGCGCTTTCGCCTTCGCCAACATGCCACACAGTTTAAACTCCTCAATATTTACAGTATTCCTTCTTTGTGTTGAGCTTCTATTGACTCGTCAACAAGTCCAAAACAGCTTCAACCTAAGTAAATGGAACAGACATACCGCAATGGTCTTGTTTGCATAATATGGCACCTTTTAGGGGTGGCTGCGCTGTGCAATCAACCCCTGCATTCTACTTTTCTCAGAATAAATTTATGCTCAAAAGTACTCGAATTCTTTTCCTATCAAAATTGTCCGAATATTTTCTATGTTTGTTTCTAAAAAGAGGGATTATGAGCCTTTTAAATCTGCATTCCGTGCTAAATTCCTGACTTCAAGCTGCAAAATTCAATTTCCAAAGGCTTGAAATCACTTTTTGTAAAAGTTATTTCAGGATTTGAGTCAAGCTTTCGGTGGAAACACGGGGGCTCCCGGGATCCAGTGACCTGCAGGCGGCAGTAAATTCAAATCTGTATACTCGTAATTAAAACTATTCAAAACGGAAACCCAGGGATGTAAGCAGGACTTCAGGTGTCAATAAATTCAATTATTCATAGTAATAATTGGATTAAAACTATTTAGATAATTCAAATCTTAATAATTGAATTAAAACTATTTAGATCGGATCTTGTTTGGTTTCTGTTGCAGATTCCAGTTCTTGGAGCTCCATAACCCCTACAGTCTTCCGCTGAAGCAGTTCCTTGCAGCTCAAAGCTCGCAGCTGCAAACTTTCTGACAAAAAGGACTTGAATTTCAAATAGGATTTCAAATAATGCAGAATTTCTCGTTGAAATCTTCGCAATTTTGTTTTTGAAAACAAAGGTGAGAACCCGTCGCGGCGTCGATAGCTCAGTTGGGAGAGCGTTAGACTGAAGATCTAAAGGTCCCTGGTTCGATCCCGGGTCGACGCGCTCCCTCCCCAGCTTTCCATTCCCTTCGTTGTAGCTAACTACTTCTATTAATTGCAAATTTGTAACTTTCCTCCCTAGTCGTTGAAGATCCTGCTCTCCAGACATCCCCTTTATGGAGAGTCCCCCATGGGAAACCTTCACTCGGGTTTCTGTGCTGTTTGTTGCTTCTCTTTCTGCTGTTTTTCTCCTGCTGCTGCTGCTGCTTGCGCTGCTGCTGCTGCTTCTGTAGAAACGTTTCCCAGAGCCTCAGGCTGCTGACCGCCCAGGATACGCCGCGTTCGGTTTCCCGCGAGAAAAAGGTTTCTCTGTTCTCGTCTTTGTCATTTTTGTGTTTATTATCATTTTAAATGGACTTAAATCTTTCTATAATAAGACATAAAGGCAGACACGTGCTTTTGTGTGCTCCCTCCGGCCCCACATTAGAGCAGCTATCCCAACTCAAACGGAGAGAAACCGGAGGCTTGGATTGACGAAGGTATTGTCTTTATTTTGTGAAAATATATTTAAAGAAGAAGCAATTGCTTTTTCAATGATAGCTCTTCCTTGTTATTGCTGGCTTCAAAATGGGCAGCACTGCGCAGCCTGGGGGCTCAGCTTCAACACACTCAGACTGAACTTTTGCCTGCAAACTCGTGCTATTTTGCTGCCATCTCGTGGCACTTGATTTTTTGTGATTTTCGATAATTGCTCTAGTTCAAAGGAAAGGCGGTGGCGCTGCTGCTGCTGCTGCTGCTGCCTTGCGGACAGACCGCCAGCAGCCAACACACCATATTGCAGCAGCGCAGGACCACGCATGCATGTGCACATTAAAGCGCGCAACATATATTTAACAGACCTCGATGCAGCAGCAAATTGCACTGCTGCTGCTTCTGTCGCTGCTGCACTCTGTGGACAGCGCCGACAACTGCCGTCGAGACTGCAGCAGCAGCAGCTGCAGCAGCGGCAACCGCAGCAGCTGCAGCAGCCGCAGCATCTAGGGTCGCAGCATCATTTGTTGTTGTTGTTGACCCCAAAGCAGCAGCAGCAGCCTCTGTAGCCAGAACTGCAGCGGCAGCAGCCTGCCTAGCCAAGTCTGCACCAGCAGCTGCTGCCCTCTATACAGCAGCGGCAGCAGCTGCCGCTGCTGCAGGTCTCTTTTCGTACTGAAAGGCACTGCAGGGTTTCCAGCGGACTCAGAAGCATCGGTATTTGCTGCAGCAGAGGCCGCAGAAGCTGCCACAACTGCGACATCAGCAGCAGCAGCAGCAGCAGCAAAGTGCTTCAGCATGGTGCCAAAATGGCTTCGTTCAGCTCTGTGCTATTGCCTCTTCACTCCTATTCATCCCCAGTAGGTCCCGCGGTTGCAG
The DNA here is from genome assembly GCF_000499545.2 of Eimeria tenella. NCBI lineage: Eukaryota > Apicomplexa > Conoidasida > Eucoccidiorida > Eimeriidae > Eimeria > Eimeria tenella. The sequence goes on from NW_013541457.1 coordinate 23,863, forward strand.
CAGCTGCTGCTGCTGTTGCTGTTGCAGCTGCAGCTGTGCACGCCACGGCGAGCTTTAGAGCTCCGCGCCTAGGGTTTAGGGTTTAGGGTTTGCGCGTGCGGCTTTCAGGGCGGGGAGCAGCGGCTGCAGCAAAGCCTGCAGGGGCCCCCCATGCTGATGACTCCGCAAACAGCAAAGCGGCTGCTGCAGCAGCACAAGGAGTGGCAGTTTGCTGCTGTTTTTACTGGGGGGGGCCTCTCTGTGGCAGCAACTTTCCCTCAGCCGGCGAATCTCCTGTAACCCTAAACCCTCAAATTAGGGTTTTAGCGCTTAACACTAACCCTAAACCCTAAAGAAGCCTCCAGCTACTCAACTTGCTGCCGCAGGCCCGCATGCACGGAATTAGCTGCTTGCTAGGCCCCACACCTGAGTGACCGTAAGTACTGGAGTTGCGGCCTAGCTAGCTAGCTAGCTATGTAGCTAACTAGCTAGGTGGCTAGCTAGCTAACTGGGCAGGTGGCTAGCTAGCTAGGTGGGCCCCACAGCCAAGTGACCCTGGTCCTGAGGCTAACTAGCTAGCTAGCTAGCTAGAACCCACAGCGAAGGGGTCCTAAGGCCTGGACTTGAGGGCTAGCTAGCTAGCTAGATAGCTAGCTAGCTGGCTAGCTAGCTAGGCCCCACACTGAAGTGACCCCAAGTCCTGGGCTTGAGGCACAGCTCGCTAGCTAGCTAGGCGCCACACCAGAGTGACCCAGAGTCCTGGGCTTGGGGCCTCGCTAGCTAGCTGGACCTCACACCGAAGTGGCCCTAAGTGCTTTATTTGAGGCCTAGCTAGCTAGCCAGCCATCTAGCTAGCTAGCTAGCCAGCTAGCTAGCTAGCTAGCTAGCTAGCTGGGCCCCACACCGAAGTCACCCCAAGTGCTGCCCTTCTGCTGCAGGTCGCTGGCCCAAGCTTTCGATAACCGAGAAAAAACTGTAGCGGAGGGGGTTTGCTTTTCGGGGCACAGGTACCCCGTGACCAGGTAGGGTTTAGGGTTTAGGGTTTAGGGTGCAGGTCTAGGGTTTAGCAAAGCAGGCTGAAGTTAGGGCTAGGGTTTGGGCCCTCAGGTTTTCCCCCTTTTTGATTATTTGCCGTCGCGGCACTGGAGACGACACGGAGGGCCTCGCCATACTGAAGGTAACAGCCCTCAAACCCTAAACCCTAAACCCTAAACCCTAGTTTTTTCCCTCACAAGTGCGCGGCAGAAGGCAGAAATGTGTTAATGGCGTTGTCCTAGAAGCGCTCAGTAGGTTTGATGTTCTTGAGCCTGTATTACTAGCTGCTGCTAGCTGCAGCGAGCTGCTGCTAGCTGCAGCAAGCTGCTGCTAGCTGTGGCTAGCCGCTGCTCGCTGCTGCTAGCCGCTGCCCGCTGCTGCTACCTGCTGCTAGTTTCTGCTCGCTGCTGCTACCTGCTGCTACCAACTGCTCGCTGCTGATACCTGCTGCTACCTGCTGCTTCCTGCTGCTACCTGCTGCTACCTGCTGCAGCAGCTAGTCTGGGGCCCCCGGGAAGCAGCAGCAGCAGCAGCTTGAGAGCAGCAACTTGCGTTGGGGCCTCCTCAGGGCTCTTCGCGAATGGGGGAAGATTTGCTGCTGCTCGCGGTGTACAGACCCCCGGCTGTTTCGGCCTCAGCAGTTGCCCAGATGCGCCGCTTCTTTGTTTCCCACTGTAAGGCGCTGGCTAGCTAGCTAGCTAGCTAGCTAGATAGCTGGCTCACTTGATCGCTAGCTACTGAGTGGCAGTTTCATCAACCAGCTAGCCAACTCGGTAGATAGCTCTCGTGCGCTGTAGCTAGCTAGCCAGCTAGCTAGCAGCACCGTGTGGGCACTCTGAAGTGCTGCTTAGCTCGTCCACTCTAGAAATAGCTAGCTGGCTCTCTTGTCCCCAACAGGCGACAGCTAGCCAAGGGCTGTCCTGCGAAGACAGGTAAGTGCTGCTGTCTTGCTAGCTAGCTAGCTAGCTAGCTATCGGTGTATGTGACTGCGTTTCTTCAGTGGGCACATTGCCGGTATGGGGGCCCCCAAAGGACATTCAGCTGCTGCTCTCACAGCAGCGGCAGACTGAGGAAGCAGGCAATGCTGCTGCTGCTGCTGCTGCTGGCCAAGGGCGGTGACCGCGAAGGAAGCTGTCAGCTGCTCCCAGCAGCTAGCCAACGATGACTCAGCTAGCCAAGGGGTTTTCCTTTAGCCTGCGTAGCCATATAGGTGCGTCCCCCGGCGCGGCTAGCAAGGTGGTTAGCTAGCTGGCTAGCCAGCTGGCATGGGAGGTAGCTAGCTAGCTAGCTAGCCAGCTGGCTCGCTGGCTGGCTAGCTAGCCGGTGCGGCAGCTAGCTAGCTCAAGCCTTGTTTGTCGCTGTTCGCTGCCTAGGCGCAGTTCGATTATATAAGTGCTGCAGCAAAAGACTTTTTCCTTTTCCTAAACCCTTCTTCTTCTAGACCCCGATCTGCTCTCCGTGTAATTAGAGCCTCAAAACCCCAACCCTAAACCCCAACCCTAGTCCAGCAAACCCCAGCCCTAGCAGCCCTAGCAGCAGCAGCACTCAGAGCTTTACCAGCAGCAGCAGCACTAGCAGTCCCAGTCGCAGCAGCACTAGCGGCCCCAGCAGCAGCAGCTGTAGCAGCCTCAGCAGCAGCAAGAGCTCTACCATCAGCAGCAGCAGCGTTACCATCAGCAGCAGCAGCAGCGTTACCATCAGCAGCAGCAGAAACACCACAACCATCAGCAGCAGAACCGCTATCTGCAGCAGCAAGACGCCCCCTCGGGAGGCTCTAGGAAGACCTCGAAAAAAGTGCTGACGCGCTACACTTTCTACGGGTTTACTAGTGCAGACGTGGGGTGTACGGACACCTCGGCTCTGCTGCTTCCCCCAATACTCGTTTCTGCACGCCTGCTGGACTAGAGCTGCCCGCCCACAAACCCTAAACCCTTAACCCTAGGGCCTAGAGCTGCAACAGCCCTCTGCCCGGCTCCTACACCCTAAACCCTTGCTGGGGGTTTCAGTGGAACGCCAGCGCCGGCGGTGTAGCCGCGACTGCAGTTGAAAGTGAAAAATGAAGTTTGGGGTCTACTTGCAGCAGGAGCTGCAGCAGCTGCTTGCTGCTGCTGCTGCTACTGTGGCCGAGCTCGCAGTGGCAGCTGAAAGCGCGAGAGCAGCAGCAACGGCGCAAGCCACAGCCGCAGCAGCCGGGCTGCTGCAGCGGTCCCTTCTGCTGCTGCTGCTCACAGCCTGCGGCCCCTTCTGCCGGACTTTCTGCGGGTGCTGTCTGTGGGAATCGGCGTCACGTCCTCAATGCGGCCAATGCGTAGGCCGGAGCGCGCCAGTGCCCTGCAGCAGCAGCAGCAGCAGCAGCAGCAGCAATGTCCCCCCCGCGTCCCAGCCACAGTAACACCTCCCCCGACCCTCCCCCCCTCCTCCCCGCATCGCCCACCCGCCAGCCCCAGCCCCAGCAGCCCCAGCCGCAGCCCCCCGACCCCACCCCAACCCCCGCAGCAGCAGCAGCAGCAGCAGCAGCAGCAGCAGGACCTGAGCGCGGACTGGGCGCCGGGCCCCGGGGTCTTGCTCTTGGTGCCGCCGGTGGCGCGCACGCGCACGTGGACCGCTGTGATGCCCAACTCCTTGCACCTGGCGGCGACGTCGCCCGCAGCCATCATGGCCGCGTAGGGCGAAGACTCGTCGCGGTCAGCCTTGACCTTCATGCCGCCGGTGACGCGCACGAGAGTCTCGCGGCCGGAGAGGTCGGTGACGTGGATGAAGGTGTCGTTGAAGCTGGCGTAGATGTGGGCCACGCCGAAGACGAGTTCGTCTTCGCGGGTCTGCGGGCCGAGCGCCGCGGCTGCTGCTGCGCCCCCCGCAGCAGCAGCAGCAGCGGGAGCGCCCGAAGACGCCTCCCCTGCAGCGCCGGACTCGCCCTTTTTCCCCGACATCGCAGCAGCACCGCGCCCAGCTCACCTTGCGAACAGCTCCGCTCAAGCACTGCAGCCACCCGCAAACCCGCTAACGGCCCGCAATACTTTCGCACGCAACTACTTGCAAAACCCGCTTTCAAACCACGGATTGCTTTCCCCTCGCCCTGAATCCTGCTGCTGCGCCGTCCTTTCCCCAGCGCCCGCAGCAGCCAGCCCCCCCACAGCCCAGCCCCCACATGCGCTGCGACCCTGCTGCGGACGCGCGCCTCCGCTCCACCATCGAAGCCCTGCCCAGCTTCCCACGCCTCGTCCCCCACCCCAATGCCAAACATTATTAATTTCTTGATTTCCCTTTTAAAGCAAACGCTGTAGAACGCTAGCAGCGCGAGGCACCGCTGCAACGCACAGAGCCAGTGTTCCAGCAGCAGCAGCAGCTGCACCGCCACCCACGCCAGCCTGCGACTGCTCGTGCTGCTGCTCGTGCTGCTGCGCGATCGACGCTGCTCAAAAACGACCACAAAAATTCACGGAAAATACACCAAATTAATTTAATGGCACAGGACTAGACATACCTTAAGCCTTCCACTGTCAACTGGCCCAGGCCCGGCGCAAGCAGCTGCCACCGGAAGTGGCATATAATTTGCATTAGCTGCAGCAGCTAATGCAAATTATATAGTCAACTGCTTGTCTGAGGTGTATTTAGATAACTTCTGTTAGTCAGGCGCCTCCCAGAGGCTTCGAGGTAGCAGCGTAACGAGAGCATCGCTACACTAGGGGGCTGTTGCGCTGTAGTGTGTCCTGTGTCCGCCGATGGGCGATGCTGCTGCTGCCGTCCCTGCTGCCTTCGTTTTCACCTGCAGCAGTCTTGCTGCTGTACACAGCTTTTTCTGCACTTGACGGAGCAGTACAGCAGCAGTAACAGCAGCAGCATCAACGAATGTCGGGGGGTTGCTGCGAGTACAGTAAAGGCGGAGGTGCAGCAAAAGCAGCAACTCCAGCGGGAAGAGCAGCAAGGCAGCCTCTGCCGTTAAAGCGCAGCACAGCCAGTGGCTGCTCTGCTCGTACTGCAGCACTTTCAAGGTTTCTCAAGGAAGATGGTAGTTTGCTGCAGCAGCAGCAGTGGCAGCAAATGCAGCGGACATGAAATCAAGGGAGATTAAGTCATGCGGGCATCCATTTGCAGGAGCAACCGAAGCAGCACTTGCGTTCTGCAGCAGCTGCGGGAGGAACAGCAACGGGTGTGGCTTGCTGCTGCACTCGGTGACGTACAATTCCCTTAGAAACAAGTTCGCCAGCTCCTAGACTGCAGTAGAAACAAGAAAAGGCTCAGTTCCTCTTCCTAATTTATGTCCGCATCTCTGTTTTCCGTCAGAAGCACCATTGTCTAGAGCTGAACTTGAAAAATAGCGGTTTTCAGCGCGCGGCAGCTGTTACAGCAGCCCAAACCAAAGAGGTGCATTTAATGGGAACCAAAACCGAAAACGGAAAACCTTTACACCCAAGAAGCTTTCAGCTAGACGAACTGAGAGCTGCGGCTTCCACAAAATGCAGCAAAAGGAACTACAGCCGTTTTCTCGTAGGGTTTTGCAGATTATCAGCTGTTCAGATAGTGGCTAGCTTATGCTGGCAGTTTCGGGCCCACAAGTTTCGCTGCAAAGGCGCAAGCGTTGGATGCCGGCAGTCACAAGTGTAAACTGCGGAAATAGCTCTTGAAATATGCTCCTAGGACCATTTCGGATTGTGTTTTCGTGTCAAAGTGTTGCAGATGTTTGGTAAACTGTGCTACGCTCTGAGTTTCTTGCCAGTGCATGGCCAGCGGGCTGCCTTGACTGTGGGTGCCAACTGGTTCGAATCTTCTTTAAATTAGCCTCCAAAAGCTGATCTGCATGCCTCACAAGTGCAGCTGAGACGTGCGCAGCTGGTGCTGGCTGGCTGGGGAGCAAGGCTTTTGGGTTGCAATATTTGGTGAAGACAAACGCTTCCTTTCACAATGCAAGACCCATGTGCTTCGCTGCAAGTCTGATTTCAAGCCCCTCTAAACGGATCTACGGATCCGAATCCCAATTTCTCTGTGCCGTAAATTTTTGTTTAGTGGATCCGGCTTGTGAAGTAACAGTAAATACTACTCCGGCGTCGCTCTCTAATTTTTTCGGGGAAAAAATGGTCTAGAGAAGCAACAACTGAGCCTTCGTGCACAGACGGAAAACTGCACATCCCATGAATGCCAACCGCAGGTTCTTTCCAGTTTAGCTGCGTGGGACCTGTCTTCAGTTAACCCCTGCCAGTACCAATTAAAAGCGAATCAGCAAAAGAAAAGGAATTAAGATCGCCAGGCCACTGGGGAACAGATTCCAAGACACGAAACCGGCGCCTCTTCACAATTGGTGTACAATGGACCACCCTCACAGTTGCCTTGAAAGAATCGACGGATTTGCAAAGAAAACAACCTACTGAACGTGCAAATATGTTTATTTATGTGTCCGTGACCACCCTTTGCCCCTTCAAAGTGGTTATCCGTGCCAGAGTAGGCATTTTGGACGAAGATGCAAGTGGCTTTTCCCGCTGATTTGCAGCTGGCGCTCTATCTCTGTGCAATGCGCTTCAATTGCGGAACGTAACTTTAGTTCGTTCTTTTATTTAGACCTATGGCTGACGTTTTAAATCCCATTAGTAAGGCCCGTAACTTCTTTCAAGTAGCGCCGCCTTGAATTCCTGTTCTGGGGCATAGCCCCAGTAGCCGCCAGCAAAGCCCTAGGCTTCTAACTTCTCGATATACCAATCTTTTAGCATATCGTTAACAGCGACAGCGCAACAGTCCGTGAAGAAATAAACTTCACTTACAGGCGCAGCCCAACTGCCTAGGCAGTGTGGGCAGAGCTGGCAGTCTCAACAAACCCTCTAAAATCTGGCAGTCCTTTCTGGTTGGGCCAGTCACAGTGCTCAGAGCTACTCAAATATGAATGTGATATATTAAATCCCGAGCACATTTGTTTCTTTCACAACAGTGTTCTGTGCAAGTAACAGTGTGGTGTTCTCACCAAACAACCAACTACTGGGCTGAATAATGTGATTAGCTATTTTAAATAATTGAATGAAAATACGTCAAAAAACACCAAAATAATATTCTAAAAATCTAGGAGACAGAGAGCTGTCCCTCTCAGGGCTTTGGGCGAGGCTTCCGTGTGGGGCCCAGCCTTGGCGCATGCAGTTGAAGCCACAGCTAGCATTTCCGCTACATGGCAGCAACATTTTATTTGTTGCTGCTGCATATTTGCTGCTGCAGCACCAGGGTTTCAGTGCTGCTGCTTGTGGTCTTGCTGTTGCCCGAGGAGTGTGGAAGGCAGCTGCTGCTGGCATCGTTGATGCACCGGCTCTTCGCAGGAGCAACATAACAATACGCTGAATATTATATTTCGTTTGATAGGCCATAAAAGATTCCAAGCCCTTTCATCTGCTGCTGTTTCATCTGCTGCTCGCTGGCCCCCATCTAACGGACCCGTCGTCCGACACGGCAGCAGCCCAGCAGCAGCAGCGCCCGAGGCAGCAGCAGAAGCTGCCTTCCTCGTGCTAGTGGTAGCTGCAGCGGCTTCGGCAGCAGCAGCAGAGACTGCAGCGGGAACAATTAGAGGCAGGACGGCTTGGACTTAGCCTTATTGGGGGAAATGGCCAAGGGCTTGCGGTGCAAGACAAAGAGAGCCTTCAGGGCTGTCAAGAGGCAGCATGTCTCAGCAACAGTTGAAGCTGCGCGCATGCAAGCCCTGCAGCAGCGGCTGCACATGGTGCAGCAGGGGCAGGACCCCATGCAGCTCAACAAGAGGCCTTTGAACAAGTTCCTGCATCCAGGTTAACCACCTTCACTTCTGCATCTTTCTGCATACTTTTGCCACTTTTTATTTCATGAATTTGCCACATACAATCTTTGATTAGTGCTTTTCGGCTCTTTCTTGCAGCCGTTGGCGTGTTCTGGCTTACCCCGTATTTGGCCTGTTTCCGTTGCTGCTGCTGCTGTAGTTGTGCGCTGCTGTGGCCTTGTTGTCTTATTTTGCGTGGTTTTGCTTCTCTTCATTTGCTGCTGTGCGTTTCACTGGAGCCAGTTGCCACTGCTGCTGCTGCTGCTGCTGCCAGCTCCTAATCCTGAGCTTCTCTGTGTGCCCTCCGGTGTCTGCACCGAATGGTATTCGCTGCAGCAGCAGCTTGTTCGAGCAGCAGCAGCAGCAGCAACAGCTGGTGCCGTTGCTGCCATTCCATGCCACGTTTGTGTTGACTGCGACATGAGGGCCTCTGCAGTGACTCGTGCAGCTGGCGCAGCAGGAATTGCAGCAGCATCACCTGTAGCTGCCTGCTGCTGCTGCTGCTGCAACAGCAGCAAAAAATTACCGCTGCAGCATCGCCTGCGCTGTGTTCCCACAGATGCACCAGATGCCGTCTTCCCCCAAAAGACCCCCGGGCCGCGGCCGCTGGACTTTCGCTCGGAGTCTTTGCCGCTGGCAGGTTTGGTGGGCTGGGGACAGCGGAAGAAGTTCACGGAAGAAGAAAAGGTTGAACTTGTTTCAATTTTCAATTGCCTTCCTGGAAGGACAGAAGGATCTCAAGTGCAGAAGGCTAGGGAAACGCTCAGACGCATGCAGGCCCTGGGGGATGCAGACATGCAAGAAGCAGCAGATGACGCCGCCGACAGCAGCGCCGGCGCAGCAGCAGCAGCAGCGGGAGGAGAAGCGGAAGGAGGTATGGTTGCAGAAGATGCTGCAGCAGAGATGCTTGCGGACATGAGACGACAACAAATACCCACTGTCAAAGATTCCCTCAAGCAGCATGCAGCCAGAAGGCCCCAAGGGCGTTTCAGAAGCAAACGGAAATAAACAACTGCTGCAGCTGATGCACTGGGATGTCGAGGGTTCCTTCAGAAAAGACCAAGTGCAACCTCCACTGCAGCAAGGACAGCAGCAGCAGCAGCTGCTGCAGCGAGTTGGGGCCGTTTTTTTGGGTGTTCCTTAGGTGTATAGGGTGTTCCACGCCCGCACGGGCTACACCTGATTTTGTCTTGAACTGAAACTGACTGCATAAATGCATCTTCGGGTGCATATGAATGGAAGCTTGTCCTCCAAAGTACCATGAAATACAGAATGACACTAAAGGTGAGTAATACAACTTGTAGACACAGCCAGCCTCGTGCGTATTACAGAGTGTCGAAGCAGCCTTTGTGTGTGAGGGAAAGTGAAGGGGGGCAGTCCTATGGCGTCATTTCATGAAAGAAAAGGAGTCTTAGCGCCGTCTGCTTCAAAAAAGTGGAGTACGACTCAACTACAAATAGGAAATCTTTAGGGATACTTTAGTTTAAAAAAAGTGAGGCGAGAGGCCGCCTCACAGCGAAGAGGAAACAACCCGCCAAAAATGTAGCTAAAACGACGGAAACTACTTTGGATAAAAAGAACACACCAATTCCCGCCCTTTGCACAACTTGTGTGCCTTTCCTTAAGAAGATCCTATGAGGCGCCCGTCTTCTCTTCTGGAAGCATATGTGCTGCATAGTAATCTAAGGACCCCCCAAGGGTGCCTCCAATGAGTCAATGGGCAATGCCGCTTCTTGTTGCTGGCAAGAACGGAAAGGCCTTCTTAGTGAGCGCTAAACCTTCTACATACAGGGGGAAATGCCCAGCTTCCTCCGCCCGACAGGGCAGAAGCCACGCATTTGTCTAAGGTGCGCGTGCACTGGGCATGCTGCAGGGGCGCCTGTGCAGCCTATTTCAAACGGTAAACCCTTTTTAAATGTTACGGGAGCAGCAGCGACGGTGTGCACGTTCGAAGGACACAAGAAGCTCCGAAGCCCCCAGGGAGGCACAAAATGTCCTCTGCATGCGCTGGTGCTCCACTTAAGGTGTAGCAGCTGCACGACATGACGCTCCCCGATAGTGCGCATTTGAAATACAAGAAGTCGATCTACGGAAACGCGCAATAGAGGCCTGGCCTGGTGCAGCTTAAAGAATGCGACTTTTCGCAGACAGACGGAAGGGGGCCCTCTTCTGCGATCCTCACAGGAATGTCTTTGAAGGTACTCACCGAAACCCTTCAGCAGCTAGAAATGGTGGTGCCCTTTAGCTGCCCACATTGAGCGGGGCCCTCTCCTGTGGAGTCTATACAAAGAGCCCTCTGCAGGCACATGCGATGGGGGCCCCTGCGAGCTAGAAGTTCTCGTGAACATTGAATGAATCCTAACAAAGACAAGTTTGAGCGTCCGTCAAAAAAGTGGAGACTCCAAGTGGTCCATTGACTAGGGGTCTCATAGGGGGCACCCGCTACATGCTGAGCTTGCGGGAGTCCCGCTTGCTATCATATGTTGTAGTTGTACCTAAGCCAGACCTTGGCGAGCTCCGAGAGTTTGTGCGGAATTTCTCGGCTGCTCTCGGGGCCCCCAAAGACATGCAGGCGGGAAGCCCCGCAGAGGAGGCGGCAGTAGCTGCGCTGTATCACTCCGATGGCCGCATGCGAGGCATCTTGAATGGCTTTGGAAAAGTCGCCTTTCGAGTAGTGAATCATTGTGCTGTACAAATGCAACGTGTAAACATGACCCCCAGCAACCAGGGCCTCCCAAAAGGCTACACCCTCTGGGGCCCTCGCGGGCGACCACAGCAGTTCTGCAGTCACTGCGGGCCGGTCCCAAGCCACTTCTGTGTAGCTCAGTGGGAAGAACACGGTGGGCCCGTAGAGCGACAGAGATGATGGCGGCCCCGCATTGTTTGCAGGCTCGTCCACATGCTGGCCAAAGTTCACAAAAGGACCGTAGCCTGTGAGAGCCAACAGCCAAGTCCAGCCCGTGCTTACGCCCTCAGAAATGCTTTGCAAAAGTCTCCTTACGACGCTCCCAACCTGCTGCTGCGGCTTCTGCTCCGGACCCTTCGCCCCTTTTTGCCGTCGTTGCTGCTGCAGGTCCCAAGACTGCCGGAGGTGCTCCTTCAGCGTCTCGGGAGATGGAAGCGGGGCCTTACCTAAGATGCGAGTCAGTCCTGGCCACGGACTCTCATACACATTATGCTCCTTTTGCGGTCCTTGCTGCTGCTGCTGTTGCTGCTGCTGCTGCTGCGTCACCGACGCGTGGAGACTGGGCGCGAGCCTGCGGGCGTCGAGGTGCGGTAAGCCTTCTTTGGACCACATATCGAGCATTAGCCGCAGCGGCTTTGTGCCGACAGTTCCCCAAGGCAGCAGCAGCATTCTTGCAAAAGGCCTATCCGCATCATAACTGCTGTTGCTGATGCTGCGCTGCTTGTACGTCTTTTCTGCCTCGTCGTTCGCTGCTAGCATTTCCGCCATAGACTTTCCTGCCCGCCCATCCCAACTCCAAATACTTCGATCGGCTCCTAAAAGGATCCCTTTAATTCTTCTCCAAAAACTTCTGCCGCTGCTGCCGCTGCTGCCGCTGCTGCCGGAATCCGCCTCGCTGCCCGTGCTTGTGCTGTTGTCATTATCAAGCAGCAGCGCCACGTTGACTAACCATTCCCGAAGACGCTCGTGACCCGCTTCGAAGGAGATGACGGCCTGGCAAGGGTCACAGGAGAACCTTGTGAGGCCTTCAGGCGCTTCGCAGGCTACGAAATTCGAAAGGTGGCGCAGCTCCTGTACAGACACCACATCAGTGTCCATGTAGGTACCCCCTTCTCTGTACACCACAGCAAGCCGCAACACGTCGGCCGTCAGAGTCCGCAGCATGTGCTGCAGCACCCTCTGCAGCTGAGCTGCAGGACCCAGCGGCTGCCGCGACAGCACTTCGGCGTGCCGTTCAAGGGGAAGACCTACGCCACAAGTGTCCACATCAGCCGCAAACTCTTTGCCTTAGGCACAATCCTCGGTCATGAGCGGGCAGGGCTTTGTTGATCTCATGAAACACATGTTTTTAAAAGAACATGTTCACATTTCATAGACGCTCTCATACGCATGCAAACCGATCTAAGAACCTGTGCACATTTCAAAGACTGCACTTCCCCACGTTCGGTGACTGTCGCCCCCAGAAACAACTGCGAAAGAAACTGCAATTTCCTTTCTGCACCCTTTTATCCCTGCCTCACCTTGGAAGTAAGCGTCGAGCCTGTCGTGCTGCACGTACTGCAAGTCGTAGCCGGAGCGCCAGAAGATCTGCATCTGCGCGAAGTGGGTCTCGCGAGCCCTCTCGAGGCACTGCGTGGTTTCGCCTCCAGCTGAGTACTGGCTTTTGCTGCTTTCCCCTGGCTCCCCCTCAGCAGCTCCCCCAGAAAGCACTCCCCCGTGCGGGGGCCCCTGTTCTGAGGGGCCCTGCTGGGGGGCCCTGCAGGTGGGGATGACGTGCCACCGGACAAGGGCCCCAGGCATGGCTGCAAAGGCAGAGTCCAGAGCCCACAACTCTCTCGGAGTTAGTGCATCCGAGCCACTCACGAAGTGCAGCACGCGGCGCCTCAGGAGGCCCCCGTGCAGCAGCAGGGCTGCGTCGACTTCGGGCGTGCCCGTGAGCTTTACGCCTTTGCCCCGAGAAGGCGCAGCAGCCCCTCGCGCGGCCAAGTGACCCTCAATTGTGTTGCACCCATTGTAAAGAGAAGGTTCGGAGAAAAGACACAGCTCCGGGGCCTCCGCAAGGCTCTCCTTCGGGCCCTGAGCCGCAGCAGCTGATGCCGCTGCTGCTGAGCCTCTCAAAGGGCTCCCCAGACCCACCCGCGGGGCCTCAGGGGCCCCCTCAGCCCCAGGTGCAGCGTTCTGTGCAGACTCGGGTGGGCTGTTCCAGAAAGGAAGCGCGCAGGTGTCTGTGCAGCCATTCTCAGGCGAGGCAACAAGAGATGCCAATAGAGCAGTCACTGTGACGCCGTAGCGAGGGTCCCTGTAGGTGCAAACAGACACAAATGGCTTCTTCTTCTTCTGCTGCTGCTGCTGCTGCCGTGCCGGCACCTGCTGGTCCTGCTGCTGCTGGGGCCGAACCGCCCAGTCGGGAACCGCGAAGGAAGGGTCCCGAGCGTCTCCTTCCCACCCCGCAGCAGCAATGATGTCTGCTGCTGAGGGCACTACTGCTGCTGCTTCCGCGTGCAGCAGACTGTATGGCTCATCTCTTTGCTGCTGCAACACCTCCTGCTCCACAGGCAACTCGTACTGCTGCAGGTCCCAGCAGGAGATTGCCCGCGGGGCCGCTGGAATAGCAGCTATGCCTCTTATAGCGTCCGACGATATGTGGCTATAGGGCATGGGTTTCTCCGCAGCTGCAGCAGCTGCTGCAGCGGCTGCTTTTTCAGCAGCAAACACAATCTGCATGCGGCTGTTCACCCAAACGAGCCAGCAGCCCCAAGCCAGCAGAGTCACAACAGGAACAGCAGCCAGAAAGACCCAACTCAGCCGCGGGACCATCCGCATGCATTTCAAAATTCTCCTCTCAACGCAGAGACCCTGGAAAGGCCACAGACGCTGCTGGGGCCCCTGACCCCCCCCTATGGGAGAAGCCGCATCTTCTATCAAGGCCGCCTTCTCTTCGAAGTGCGGAGAACTAGGTTGGCGCCTTTGCTTAACAGGATACCGATCAGCATATGAAAAAGAAACAACAAAGGTTTCATCGGTGGGTGTAGGTGCTTCTGCTGTCGCTCCTGCTGCTGCCGCTGCCGTTGGTGAGGGGGGAGTCTCAATGTGACCAGTGCTGCCGCAAGTGCTGATGCTGCACCTGCTGCTGCTTGCACCGTGACCTATAAGGGGCCTGTCTACAGAAATCACTGCGCCGGATTCCGACATCGTTTTTCTGTCGCTGCTGCGGCCGCAGTTGCTGTTAACGGCAGTGTGCCCTCTATTGTTCAGTTGGCGCGCGCAAGCTTACCCGACACTGCAAGTCCAAGCAGTCCATCGGGGCCCCCTAATATGTTTCTAGTGCTATTACTGTTCCTTCTACTCCTGCTGTAGCCGGTGGAAGACGAGCTAGGGCAACGCCGCGCAGTATTTTTGGCCTCTTGGGGGCGGCTGCCACCCGCGACCTGCGGCCTAGGGCCCTAGACCCTATACTCTGAGCTCCGATCACCTAGGCTTCGTCATTGAAAGACGCCCTCTGTTGTGGGGCAAATTTAAATCAAAAAAGGAGGCAACAAAATACAGTCAATGTGCGCAGCCGAAGGAGGGGCCCCGGGCCGGCATGAGGCCAAGGATTGCTCACAGTTGAAATAGAACTAGAAGAAACGCAATTTGAAGTTGACAAATTCATTGAAACGTAGTTACAACAAGGCTCATTGATGTTGATCTTCCGATACACATGCCGGCCCACACAGGCCGCACCGAGGCCGTGGGCTGCGCTGCTTGTGCTCCTGTTCTTGTTGATGACGCTGCTGCATGCAGCACCAGCTTGTCAATAGTTTTTCGGGGAACTCATTTCTCGCTCTCTCGAAGAAGAGTCCCAAGGGAAAGAGATACCACAGCATCCGGCTTTGAGCCACTGCTGTTGTAGCTGCGGCAGCAGCGGCGGCGTCGACGGCACTTCCACAACCAGCTGCACACCTTCGCGCACTGGCGATGCCTCTTTCTGTTTCACAATACGTATTTTTCGTCTTCTCCATTGTTTTTTGCTCCTTGTGACGCGGCGCCGGTCAGCGTGTCCTGTTTGGGGCTTTCGTCTGTACTTCCATTCTTCTGTTCAGTCGTTCTGTCTTTGCTTTGGAAATATGACGGCACTCTTGAATCTGCATGCAATGCTTGTGGTGTTGCTGCTATCCATTTGCACATGCACCTTCCTCAGACCTTCTATGCCGCAGCTTATAGACAAGAAAGCTCAGGGTTTTAGGGGCTTCGCAGGGAAACTGGCCGTCATAGGTGACAGACTCAGCCCCTACGTCTCGCTGGCGTGTTTTCTCATGGCGGGAGCCACGTTGCTTTTTAGGGTTTAACTTAAACCTACAGGCGCATTCACAAAGCCCCTAGCATGCAAGGCCCCGTGTGCATGAGCACCAAGTGCTCGTGCACACGGGGCCTCGACCTGCAGCGAAAGGGTTCAGTTGGAAGCTCTATGCTTTTTCCCAAAACAGCCGCAGAGTGAATCAGCTGTTCCTTCAGATATGCATCAAGCTTGCCTATTGGTGGGCAGCAGCTAGCGGAAGTTCGGCGGCCTTCCAAAGTGCTTCCATGAGTGCACACTCCACAGACGACGGCTTTCTGCACTGCTATTTTCAGTGAACAGAACCTGAGGCCTCATTGCTCCTCTGTACAGAAGCACTGCGAATTACGTTTAAAGTGAGGCACTTTTGGGTCCATGGCCGCATCGCGTTTGCAGAATATGCTGTCCACGGGTTAGCCTTCAACCCATGCGGCAGTAATTGCATCAGCAGCCGCAACAGCAGCACCAAAAACCCCCCTACCGGCACGATTCAGCAGCACGAGAAGCACCGTGTGCGCTGCAGTGCATGAACACATGCAAAGGATAGCGCAGCAATATATGCTGCTCTTCCTGAAGGTGCTTTTCGCATGGAGGAGGAACTCTTCTAAGAGTTTCTCTTTCCAGTTAACTACTTTCGTCAACAGTGCTTTTTCGAAAGTTGTTCAACGCCGTGGGGCTGTTTTAGTACCTCGCTGCCCTTGCTACTGGAGACTTTTGTTGTAGCAGCTGTGATCCGCGGCTGAGCAGTAAAGACAGTTCCACTCCGGCTGCTCGGGGCCCTGAGGATTGCCACAGCTCTGCCATCTTCTTTGTTACACTGGGGTACGCCATGTACCTGCAAATAAGCATTGTACCTGCAAATAAGCATCACAGCGTCTGCGGCTTGTGGAGTACTTCTAGTCCTTGCTGGGGGATTGGCAGGGATTCACTGCTGCAGAGGCGGCGCTTCCCAGCATTTTACTATGTATATTGTATCAGCCGCTAAGGTTTTAGCGTTTTGCATGTCTCCGTGGTGTTTTCTGTCCCCTCAGCGACTCCTATATCTCTGGTGGCGACAGGACCATTGTCTGCTTCTGTGTTCATCATATTCTCCCCGGCTTTGACAGCCATTATTCAGTAGTTTGTTTGTGTGCACCGCTTCCATTCCATGTCTGCGTCCGTTATATGTCCGCTTTAGTATCTTTGTCTGGTTCTATATCGACTGCGCGCTCCCTGCGCTCTTTCACTGTCTGTCGACCTCTTCTGTTCCTGCCGGTTCGTGCCACAGGGAGTACTCCCGTCGGCGTCAATCTCTCGGGGTCTTTCTGCGGTATCTATCTTTTGGAGTTTGCCGCATTTTTCTACCTAACCTACCTAACCTCCTTCCTCCCCCTATTGTGTGGGATTGTGTCTGTGTCCATGCTTTTGTTCGTGTTCATGTTTCCTGTTACCGTGCGATACAGAATAGAGCATCTTCTCGGTCTTCGTGTCTCTTCTGTTTTGTACTCGTTGTCCACTCACTCTTGTCTGCCTGTGCATCAGTCTAGCTGTTTCGTTTCCGCATTAAGTTTTGTTGTGCCCGTTTCTTTTTCTATCTTCTCAGCTCTTTTCGTCACATTCGTGAGCCCATGGTGATATTTCTCACTCTCCACCACTTCCCACCAAGAATCGCCAAACTTTTCGCCGCAGTCTAGTTACAGCGGCGATGCATTGCTTCAAGTGCAACAAAAACAAATATCAGGGCACTGCAGCAGCTGCAGCTTCACTTGGTGCGGCTGCAGCGGCAACGTTGTACAGTTTGTGCCGCGAGGTACATAGCCTGCGCTGCGTACCGCTTACACACGCGGTTGGACTCACGGAATAGATGTAAGCTTTAGGGCAGCCGCGGAAGCGGATCTCTACTCAGCTTTTTCCAACTTATCAACATCAGCAGTAGCAGCTGAGATATGCCGACCAAACTCACTAGAAGCCAAAGACCCGTAGTAAATGAACCTGAAACTCAGAAATATAGACGGCGAGCAAGATGCAGGCGTGGTGAATACTGTTGTTGGTCCTAAAAATTAAGCTCGCGCAGGTACTGTTACTGCTGTTGTGGCTGCGACTGTTGTAGATGATACGGCACTGCTCTTGGGCGATGGCATATAGCTGTTTGTGACATCTCCACGAGAAAGAATCAGCGCTGAAAAAGGCTCAGAGGTATGGTCGAACATAGGTCGGATGGCAGCTTCGGATTAACGCAGCAGGCCTACCGGTTCGGGTCACAATAAAACCAAAGCAGGAAATGGTTGATCCCACAGCGACGCTTTTGGACGCCTCTACGATTGCAAAGGCAACGCCCAAAGCAGAAGGCGTGTGCCTGAAGGGACACACACCAGAGGCAGCAGCAAATATTGGAGTAACTGCGATGCTTCGTCTTTGTACGTGTTTGTACTCTGCTGCGTGCCTTGCTGTTTCTATCTGTTCGGGCCACTAGTATAGATTCTGCGTCTCTTCTTTACCTGGCTTCTAGACTTTGCGTACGCTTTTGTCCCCCTCACCCTCTACATGTTTCTCTCCTGTTTGCCTCCTGTCTCTTGTATGTCCGACCCTGTGTGTCAGCCTCCCAGTGCTTGCTTCTCTTCCTGCTTTTCTATTGCTGCCCTCACTAATCTAGTGCCTTTCCGTCCGTTAGGCTTGCGAAAGTTTCATTGTGTTTGTTACTTCAATCCCGCGTGATATTTTCCCGCCTGTTTTGGCCTCTCTCGGTCACTGCATCGCTGTATCTCCGTCCCTTTAACTCATATCTGTGTCTCTCACTGTCTGGTGCTTTTCTGTGTCGTCCTCTGCTTCCTCACTATCTCATGCCATGCCCTTTAGGTCTTAGAGTCTTTCCTAGATTCCTACGCGTGTGTGTCTTTGCCCTTTGTCTCTGTGCGTAGCCTTTCTAGTGTGTTCGTCTCTATATCACCTACCGTACTGAATGTGCGATAGCGGCCAGCAGTACGGGGGGCATGATGGCTTCGGCAGCGCCGAGCAGCAGAGCTGTCGTGATACCCCACGACTGACAGTTTGCCGCCACCTGCGCTTCGTTGGCATTGCCGCTGCTTCTCCCTAGGTTCCCAACTCCGAGACCAGAGATTACCGAAGCTGCACCCGAAATATCACTACGAAGATTTGCAGCTGCTGGCGTGGGCAAGGAAACGACTGCGGCACGGAACATCTGCTGTGGGACCACTGTATTTGGATGTTCCTGCAGCGGCGTAGCTGGCTGGTGTTCGTGCAGCTGCATTTCGTGGTTCCGATGCTGTTGTTGCTGCAACGATATTGTCCCCAAAAAAGCCAAAGACACCAGCAGCGTTGCCCCCAGCAGCAGCGGCAGGCTTCCCCCAAGTCGGTCCACTGCAATGGCCACGAGGGGCAGCAGAAAAACTGTTGTTACTGCAGCAGCAACAGCACACCCCGAACGGACAAGGCGCAACAACCGAAACACGTAGAAACGCGTGGACAAGTACTCATACACAAACGCGCCTTAACGGCGAAACAGAAACAAAATGACTAACAGCCGCTTCAGGAGCGCTGGCAACCGCCTCAGTCCCAAATGCAACAAACCAAACCACAAGCAACAGCCAGAAGGATGCCGCGCCAGCAACAGCGCAGCAACAGCAGCAAGGGACCCAAGCTCACGTGTAACAACTGCTCCCAGGAAGATGGCTTTGAGTGCCGTAGCTTGGTAAACTGAAAAGAATATTGAAGAGGCAAAGGCCATGAAGCAGTGCAGAGCAGCAAGCAGTAGCGCATGCACTGCAGCTAGGGCCCAAAACTCTCTGCTCAAACCTCTCGTCCAACAAGACAGTCGACGCCATGTTGTCCTCACACCGGAGCAGCACCGGGGGCAGCCGCGTTGAGCGCAACGTCGGCGTGTTGCTGCTCCTGCCGCATTTGTTGGGACTGATGTTAGGCGATCCCCCCTCCGAACCGCAGCAAGCATAGGTGTGGACGGGCGGCTCTGTTTCTCGATGCTCTGTTTGTTATGCCCTAACCTGCGTTGGCCCTCCTGCTGCCTCTTTACTCCTTGCTGCTGCAGCTGCTCCGGCAGCGTCGCCCCCTGTGAAGGTTCAGTTGCATCAGTGCAATAGTGTGAAGTGGAGAACTTACGCAGCAACAATTGCATAGCAGGACTGTCTTTTGTCGGAAGCGACAGCGAAGTTTGGCTCGAACGACTCTCCGTTCTAGCAGGTTCTTCAACCGGTGCTGCTGCTGCTGCTGCTGAACGGTCACCCGAGGCAAAACTGTGCCTCTTAGCATTGGAATTAGTACGATTACTAGTTGTACCGCTGCTGCTGCTACTGTTATTGCTGCGGCTGTTAACGCTTTTGCGACTGTTGTTACTACTGCGGAGCTCGTTGGAGACTCTCACTGGAGCACTGCAGCAGCTACTGTAGCCGTTGCCGCTACTGCTGCAGCTGCTGTCATTCCGTGCCCTGCCTTTTGCTGGCACTAATTCAGTTGTCTTTACAAGTCCAGTGCCACTTTTGTTGTGGTTGCTGTGGCACACGCTGCTGCAGAGGCTGCTGCTGCTGCTGCATGGATTGCAGCTACTGCTGCTGGGACTCGTGGCGCCTTCAGGAAATGGCGCTACCGCAGAGGCTTCGTCAGCAAGACTGGCCGCTGCTCCTGTTGCTCCAGACCTTACAAAGTTGTTTCGGGACTCAGGAGATCCATTACATCTTTGATGGTCATTTTGCGACGCACCTGTGGTACTGCTGTATTCCTCGTTGTGTTCGTCCTGGCATTGCTGCTGCTCGTCGTGTTGCGTTTTCTCCACTGTGAGAACATGCACAACGTATTGCGAATCAGCACGAGGAAGCTCCGCTCCTTTGTGCTGCATCAACCCTTCACTGCTGCTGTGCCTGTTGCTGCTGCGGCTGCGGTCGCTGCTGCTGTGAAGTGCAGATGGGGCTGAGTGCACTGCTGCCTGCGGTAATGCGCGCATCGATCCTGCTGCTTTGGGCACAGCGTAATCACGTGTTGTGTGGGAGTTCAACAAGGCCCACTTAGAGTCAGGTGGCGTTTTTGTTGTTCTTTCCGCTGCTGCTGCTGCTGCAGTCGTCCTGGGGCTGCTTTTGGATAGATTTTGAGGGTCAGCGCCCTCTAGACACGCAGTAGTGCAGGGCTCAACACAAGACTGTAGAGAGCAGCTGCTGCTCCACAGCTGCAGCAAACCTTCCCTTGCCTGTCGCTGCCGAGCTGCGTCTAAGGCGCCAGCACCCTCACTAGGCAGCAGCGTTTTCGCTCCTGATTCAGAGCTTGCTGCTCGTGCCCCTATTCCTGGTGCCGATCTGTCTGCTGTTTCGGGTGCTGCAGCGGCTGATTCAGCTGCTGCAGCTACTCTCCCTGCATATCTGCATGGGCGAGAAATCACTGTCTGGTCTGCTTGCACGAGCTCTAGTCGAGGGGGAACGTATGAGCCCGTTGCTGCCTGCAGCATGAGCTCCCGCTGCTGTTGCTGCTGTTGTTGCTGCTGTCTGTTTTTGGAAAAGGGGGCAAGCAGCAGAGCAGCAGCAATGACAGGGGCTCCGTTGAGAGCTGCTAAAATCAGCAGCAGCAGCCTCAGTGCAAGCGTCTCCACGCCGTCTTCTCCATAGTGCTGGTCACTGCTGCTGAGGGCGACATACTTGCTGCTGCTGCTGCGGTTTACGTATACTGCTGTTGTTTCCGCAGCGAGGGGAAGCAGCCGGCCCATCAGCTTTGCGATCGTCGTGCCGCAGACAGCGGCAGCCATCGCTGCAGCTGTCCAGGTTGGAAAGAAGAAGGCAGCAATGGCTCGCTGCAGCACGACAACCACACCGCCACCCAGTCCTGCTGCAGCTGCTGCTGCCCCTGCTAAGATCAAGCTGTTTTCGGCGAAAGCAGCTGCAACGCAAAGCTGAGCTATCCATGCTGCAGCAGTTGCGACGAACAGCGCCCTAGGCGCAGCCTCGGGAGATCGATATAACACAGCAGCAACAGGAGCAGCAGCGAGACCTCCCGCATCCAGACACCCTAGCACAGTGCCGTGGACCTCCTGGCTGTACTGCAGCGACCTCAGCTGCAGCAGCAGCAGCTCAGCAGCAGAAAGCGCGTGACGGAAGAGGTGAGGCCCCACACCTGCTAGGCACAGCAGAAGCAGAGAAACCCAGGAAGAGTTTGAGCACCTCTCCGTCCCCTCGTCGTCTCTGCCCTGTGGCAAGCTTGAAGTAGCCCTCGTCCGTTGGCTGCTGCTGCTGCAGTGGCTGTTGCTGCTGTGGCTGTGCCGTCGTCTCCCCAAGTCTCCGCTTCCCCTGCTGCCATAGTGCACAGGGCTACCACTGTTGCTGCTGCAGCTGAAGATGCCATTAGGCTCAACAGTTAAGCAGAAATCCGATAGTGATGAGATGCTGCTGATATCGGAAGAAGCATCGCTCCCTATACGACCGCTGCAGCGACTCGGCTCCCCTTGCGTTACTGCTGCTGTTGCTCCTGCCCTCTGTTTTGCTGCTGCTGGCGTTGCTGGCGTTCCTTCTGTAGTTATTCTGTCGCTCAGGGCGACATAGCGGCAAGTGGATTCGTCCGGCATCACCCGCGCTGTCCAGCAGTGGCAACACCATAGCTTGCTGGCGCTGATCTTTCTGTTTGTAGTTGTGGCGTTTATTGTCGCCACTGCTGCTGCTGATTATTGGAGTGTAGACGTAATTCAAGGTCACTCCAGCGAAGGCATCTTCCACAGGGTCCAGAGAGGTTATTCGTGACGTTGCAGTTCGCAGATCGTTGCTTTGATTGACATATCGCAGCTGTTTGCGTCAGTGTTGTCACAGGTGAGGCTGATGCTTCCGCCTGCGCTAAGTCAAGTGGAGGGAAGTTCACGCTTGCTCAAGCTACTGCGCCGCCGAATTTCTCATGCTGTTGCTGGTCGTGGGATTAGCACTGCTGCTGCTGCTGCTTCAGACAAAAAGCTACGAAGTGTGGCAGTCCCGATGATATCTGAAGAATGCATGCTGCTAGTCAGCGACCAGTAGCAGCTGCAGGAGTTGCACCGGCTTCAGCAGCCCTAGCGAGCCTCAGGGGCTTCCCTTATCCCTTGCTAATTAAGTCTCCTTCCACTCATAGCTTCCCCGTTCAGCCGCATATCTCGATGAAATTCCACTGTAAAAACCGAAATCCGTTCGAAGTTTTAGTGGTGGAAGCCTGTTTAACATCAATCCAGCGGTTACGGGGCCTACGGATCGGCTTGGCCCCACACACTGGCCCAGCAGCTTATGGTGGAAAACGGCATGAGCCGATGAACAAAGTGAAATAAACAATGTGTTAACACGAGGCGCGAAAATCCGGACATCAGCTAAGGCCTTGCCGGTCTCTTTAACAGGGAGTGAAGTACTCGTGAGACTGTCCCAGAGCCCGCACGCTTCTGTACTCCACGCCGTCTAAGGAACATGGGAGAAGGCCCAACAACAAGTCGGCAAATTTGCCAGTTACATTCCGTGGCTCGGGGCCATCTCCTGTGCCGATCATGGGAACTCGCCATTGTCTCAAAGCAAGTCGAACTCGCGGGCGTCTCAGCCACGATTGTGTTAATGAGACTATCGTCGCTGATTGGTGGGTAATAACTACAGACAGACAAGTTTACATGGACTGTTCTTATTACCAATGGGGGACAGGAGAAGGTTTCCCAGTGGGGGACAGAAAATTTGAATTTACAGTAGAGGAGGCCTACCACTGCACAAACTTGACGGTAGCTTCGTGAGAGATACATTGTAGAACGGGGTGCAGTCCCTGCACAGGGAAACCGCCCCTCCTGGGAAGCACGAGACGCCGACTCTGAAACCTGGCCCGCAAGCATACAAGCTGTGAAGCTTGCTGTGGTCTTCAACAGCTTCTCTTTTCGTCGGGATCAAAATGGCATGAAGCCAAGGAAACAGATTATCCAGGAATTCGGCTTTCCTAGCCCTATGTAACATCTGCTGTCGAGGCTTTTGAGGCAATAACGAGACAGCACGGTACCAAAGCCTTCATCAACAATTTATGCACGCAGTCACGCGTGATAATTGCTCATTCCACATAAGAACAACCACCATACGAAACTTGAGCCAAAGACTTTTTCTGTAAACGGAAGACAAGGTTTGAAGGCGAAACATGTCAATGAGTGCGTTTCTTCTATGCAATTGCATCACGCGAACCAAGATCAAGCGTGTATTAAAAACCTGGTTTGCTGTCCAAGAAGTAAAAAGGCCAGCAGTCCCTCATGGAGGCGTAGCCTGCCGTGATCCCCTGGCTGTTCAGATATCGATGGCAGAAAGCACGATGTTTCCGTGCAGACGTATATATACACCGCCCGACTTAATGGTACACCACGTAGAGTACTCGAATAGTGCTCTCTTGCTTGTAAATACATGAACCTGGTTGTGGCTCCCACGACCAAAGTCATGTGTGGACGTGAGTGCACTCAGTAGCCTTCATGTTTTTCCATGTACACGTGCTGCTGTTTACGCTAGGCGTGTCCTCGGCATCAAAATCGAATAGTTCGCGTGTCTCTCCGTACATTTTGGAAAAAGCTGGTCAAAAGGGAGATTGCTACGAATCAGTCTTTGTATGCTTGCTCACGAATATGGGCGCAAGCCCTAGAAAATGCTTTACTTTCTGCGACCACTAATGACCACTAATGATGTCCATCGAGTATTGTTGCCTGAAAGTACTGTTCAAACATGCTTACGCCAACAGTGACATGACATACGCTTTTACACGGGATTACAACGTCACGAAGCGAAGTTTTGAAGTGCGCTGACTTAGCTGACAGGAACATGTTCGTTGCGCTTGTTGCCTGCCTTTTCGTATCGTCATGCTCTGCATTGTGATGAAAACTTTAAACTAGTGAAAATACATATAACTTATATCAGCCCAAAGTTAGTGTGACTGCGAGGTGCAAAAGGTGACCCTTCAAAGGGCATTGTGAAAAATAATCAACATGACATGAACTCCTTTGGCTCTAGAAAGTATGTTTAAAGGAAAGCACATCTACCATTACGTCCTTTTATGACATTGCATCTGATAACCACTTTAGGAATGCCACTAGGTCGCACAGTGTACTAAATTTCTTGATCCACAAAAACAGCACAGCAGCCTTTCGACGCAATTGCTGCACTGTTTTTCATAGTGCCAATTTCACACTTGCTAGTTTTCAACCATTGCACCTGCAAATATTAGCCCCGTTAGAGCATTCTAGTACGAAAATTGTTGAAACATGAAAGGAAAGGGGCAGCACGGAGTGCAGCTGGCTCATATATTCAATGTTTGCCGGCACACAGTCATGAAACAGTCACATGCGCACTGCATGCAAACAACAATTGAGCTTACCCATGAAAATACCTTTGGCAACAGTGAAAACGTAGGCGGCGAACGCAAATTTGTGAAACACACGGCCAGAACTGCGAGGACATGAGCTAGGCTCTTCTCAGTCAGCTCGTATTATCCTTCACGTGGACGGGCACTTGGAGTGCTTCAATACGTTTTGCGATAAGCATTGATTAACGGAAGAGTGGGCTTCTCATTGAATCTCTATATTTGTTACTAGCTGCGCTTTCTGCCGCTCCAACATCCTTTCATAGCTGCTGCCAGTGCATTCACCATGCGTTTTTTCGCCGCCAGGATTTTCCCCGATTGCTCCCTACTTTGCGGTACAATAATCTACGCAGCTTACCAAGTCATCGCACCTGTGGTACACAAAAACTGGCAGCTGACGGTGGCGCCTTAAGCAGCCTATGGCATCTTCGCCTTTCTCCACGAACCCTGCAAGAATGATTTGACAGCAAGTAGTCTTGGCCTATCGCCGACGGAAACACGCGAAGACCCCTCGACCATTCCATTCATTATTGGTCCTCCGAAACTGGAGAGACGCCTGCAGGCTCTCAACGGGAACTGCCACTGCGAGGCCCTTGAAAGTCTGCTATCTCTGACGCTGCACAATGCGAAGACGCGCTACTGGCTCCGTCAACTTCAGATACTGGCACTGAGACGGAAAAGGGTATCTGCTGCCGGGTTTCCTGCAGCCCTTCTCAAAGGGGTCTCTCAAAACTACCAGCGCTGTCTGCGGGCCCTTTTTGGGTGTGGCATCCCCACGTCGAACCCCACGAAGGCAGTTCCGTCGTCCTCAGGCGCCTCGGGCGGTCCTGGCGGAGGCATCCCCTCCTCAAAGCCCCTAAACGTACCAGTGATCCCTTCAGCGCGCGGAGGTGGAACAGGATATAGAGATAACCCAACATTGAGTGCGCTCTCTCCACCAGGCGACCACATGAAAGGATTGGAAATACTTCTAGGTAGAGGTCTGGGATAACTTTGCCCTTCGGTATTCCTTTCTACATCAGGCATAGGAGTAACAGGTGCGCCATTTGACGAAGCGCCAGGTTCTATGGAGCTGTCGTAAAGCTGGCCTGAAAGCACTTGAGATTGTAGGAGTGGCTGAGGGTGTAGTGATGGCTCTGGAGAGGTTAGCACTTGAGGTTGTAGGAGTGGCTGAGGTTGTAGTGGTGGCTCTGGAGCAGTTAGCACGTGAGATTGTAGGAGTGGCTGAGGTTGTAGTGGTGGCTCTGGAGCAGTCAGCACTTGAGATTGTAGGAGTGGCTGAGGGTGTAGTGATGGCTCTGGAGGGGTTAGCACTTGAGATTGTAGGAGTGGCTGAGGTTGTAGTGGTGGCTCTGGAGCAGTTAGCACTTGAGATTGTAGGAGTGGCTGAGGTTGTAGTGGTGGCTCTAGAGCAGTTAGCACTTGAGATTGTAGGAGTGGCTGAGGTTGTAGTGGTGGCTCTGGAGCAGTTAGCACTTGAGGTTGTAGGAGTGGCTGAGGTTGTAGTGGTGGCTCTGGAGGGGTTGGTGGCTGATCCAGAAGTTCGTGGGTCTCTTGTGAAGACTCGTCAAGATACACAACGTTGGAGGCTCCCTCGTCCAACAGTTCTGTTTTCTGATACTGATATGAATACCATCCTCCAGTCCCTTGTGAAGTATCTTCGAACGATGTCCGGGTGTGTTCAGACATCTGTGGGTGCTGTTCAGCTGGCGTAAAAAATACTTGAGGCACTGGTACAGGTCCTACCGACCCCGGAATCGGGAAAATGGGCATTGGAAAATGATAACCATGCTCTCCTGCGCTTGGTCGTGGAAATAGAATATATCCTTGAACTGGCATTCCTGGATATCCTTCGGCCAGCTGAAAGTCCTGGAAGGACTCTGCATGCACTGGCGGTTCATCATCCACTGAATCCTCCGCTTCAGCCGATTGTAGCCCTTCTTCGAACGCCTGTGAGTGCTGTGGAGGAGAACTTGCGGGGCTGTGTAGTGGTGAAGAAGCTTCCTCCTCCACTGCTGACGGTTCTTCAGATTGTGGCGCAAATTGCGGATCCGTCAGTGCATGCCACGCATGCATTCCTAGAAAGTGTGTAGGTGGATTGGAGCTCACTGGTGGTATCCAAGGCATATAAATGACCTGGGCACTAAGTGAATGCTCCGCAGAAGGTACTGCCATGCCAATGGGCAAATAAGGAGCACTTTCTGGCGCTTGCCACTGCTCCTCAGACTCCACCGGGGGCTCCTCAGACCACTGTGTGTCTGAACGGTATTGGATGGGTGCACCTAGTAGATGTTCCCTCTGACTAGGATGATCCTGAGCGGAGTCTGGCGTGGCCTCTCCTCCGACTGCTCCTTCTAAGTCATCGGAAGACTCTGCTTGTTCCGGCTCTTCTGAGAATTGCAGTTGCCTAGGTGATATGGGGCACGCTAAAGCGGATGCAGTTGTCCCGATCCAAATAGGAATGAAGCTTGCAATTCTATAAGCTAGCAGCGCATATGAACGCACGTGTGCACCATCTAGAGTTGTAAATGTTGGTCTTGGAAAGAATGCTGTGGTCTGCCCTTCAAAAGTTGGCGGAGCCCGACCAGTTGCAGCGGAGCTTGTAGACGGTTCTTCATTTTCAGAAGGATGCGAAGAAGCAGCATCATTGCGGGGCGCACCCTCAGGGTCGAAAAACAACAACAAATCTGGCTCCTCGTCGAGTCCCCCTTGGAGCGCAGCTGAAAGAAGAGTAGCCTCGCTGCTGGAAAGACCCAGTTGACCACCGGGTTGATTCCGTTCATGAACCACCGCCGCCCCTCCACTACAAATGTGTATAAAGTTGCCTCTCATGGAACTTTGAAGTTCGTCCGAGACTCTGCAGAGACGCAACCTAAGGTTTCTGCCATAATATCTAAGTCGAAGGAATCCGCTGATCATTTCGCGAAGCATAGTGCGACGTTTGGGATTTTCTTCAAGAGGCCCTAACGGCTTAAAAATACCAATGAAAGAGAGCTTCCTTTGAAGTATCTTGATCCAGTAAGCAGTTCTTTTGTCTCGGCGAAGCTTTCGCTTGCGGTTGTGTCTAGCGTAGGAAAGGATTGTGAGAAGCTCATTTGTGAGATACCTGGGGGCCCCTGTAGTCATCCCCACCCAAGGGAGCACAGAGAGCATGGCTCGGGTGCACGTGAGCACCATCATGCGCGCCAGCAAGACCTCATCCGCTAGCCTTCGTACTCGGTGCTCTTCCACCATCTCTAGGAGAGAAACGCATGGCACCCTGAGGCCCTCTAGCACTTGTACAAGTTTAGAAGTTCTCTCTATCCTGACAGGGCCTGTTTCGTGAGTGGCCAACTCGGCTATGGCTGAGTTCCCGAAATGGACTATCACCTCAATCGCACCTAGACGTTGCGACTCCAGAAAGTTTGAAGTATGGGTCCCCAAAAAGGCCAACTCCTGAATAGCAATGGTTAATAACAATTGCACAAATGCTACTCTATCCTGAGGATGCACCGAAGGGATCGTTGAGGAGCCCAAGCTAATCAAGCGTAGCAGCTCCTGTATCATGCACGATGCCCGCTCGTCGGCTGTGCCCTCTTCCAGGATGCTCGCTCCGTCCTCGCCTGGCTCCGCAGCTTCTCCATACTCTGAGGTCTCTTCCGAATATTCATCCGAATCTCCACTGTCTGAGCCGCAGAAGCTATCTCCGTCGCCTTCGGCGTTAGCCAATGACCTTGTTGTGTATTGCGAGGTCCCCACAAGTAGCAGTTTCCGTGCACAATGAATAGTTGCAAATGCAACTGCAAGGCAGGCAAGAGAGACAAGCACCGCCGTTGAAAGGTGTCGGAAAAAGCTTTGTTGCCTCTTTTTTGCGGTTGCTGCCGCATGCCCTGTAGAAAATCTTGCTCCCTCAATCCAATGCACAGGAACGTATCCTGCCCCGTCTTTGTCGTCTGTGGGAAGCTTGCCGTCCTTTATGGCAGATGTGCCTGTCGTGTGGGCTACAGCGATGTCTTGTGGCATCCAGAGGGTCTCTGCTGTTGCTGCCAACGCTACCGGTGTTGTTGCAGCGAGTACCAAAAAACACAAGAGGCAAAATAAGCCAGGGGTGACCAGCCGGTCTCGGGCGGAAGAAAGACGTGTCCCATTTTGGGAAAAAGAGTTATGAATTGAGCTGGCCACCACTGCAGAACGCGACGTTGATGCTTTCGTAGTTTTCATGAAGCCAAAATGAGTTTGACTTGGCCCTCCGTGGTTCAGACAACAGCTCAAATACCTTGCATTCAGAAAAAAAAATGATCTCATGAAAGAAGAGAAAAGAAACCGTATTTGTCTGACATAATGGAGATGGCCACTGGCTCTCACAGGAACTTCAATTCTTCACTGCTGCACAGTCTCCGTGCAGTGGTGGGTGAATTCTACAAAGTGAAGGCGGCTGTGGGTCTCATGGATCTTTCAACAACACTAAATGCGTGAAATATACGGTAGCGTACTAAAAGAGTTGAAAAATAGTGCCGGATAACACCAATGACTTGTGAGTCACACTGCCCACACTGAAGGCACCATGCCGACTAGACGGCCCCAGAAGTAACTCTTTGAGTGCAATCTGCTCTTGACCCAGAGGGCCAAGAGAACTATTTTATGTGAAATTCAATAACGAAACAGACGATTTGCTTGGAGCCCTTAACTTGCTTCAAACTTCTCGGCCTGGTGTGGCCTTGTGGCATCATCGCTCAAGTGGACACCCCACCAGCCGGGATTGCAGGCCAAGCAAGCTACATATTTCGCTGCATATACTTACTCTATCACTCTTACAATGCTCTTAAGATCTTAATAAACCTACAAATTTTCACTTTTCTCATAAGAACAGCGGAAGCGCACCGTTGCAACGGAGTGCCGGAGCTTGTGCAGGCGTGCCAACATTCCTTTCTCTAACGCTGTACAGTCCATGTACAACAAAACACCATTGTCACTGCAAAGCCAGCGGAAACAAATTAGCGCCAAATATGGGTCTTTAACAGCTTCTGGGGACCACGATGGCATGAACTGCTTGGACGTGATTGTGGGGACTCAAGCAATACATCCTGCATCGATCGATGAATCGCCACAAGAAAGAAGTGGGCACACGTCTTTTCCGCGGTGACTTTAGCCGCTAATTGTATTTTGTTTTTGCTATAAGCGATTTTTTCAACGCTTCGTGGTGCAGTGCACATACAATGCGGTGGCGACAGGAATAGAGACCATGAATTTTCGTCCATGTTGGAAGGAGTGGGGGATGCCGCCCGTCTCTGAGTGCAGATACTTCGAATTCTGCGAATTCTTCCTAAATATTAAAGTGATTAAAAATATCACTGGGGAAAATGCCTTCCAAACCACAGAGGCACTATGCAAGACAGCAAAGTTCCGGCCCAGCATGTGTTTACTGAAGAAGAAGGGTTACAAGTACACTCCCCTAAAATGCCGAAGCCAAGCTGCATCTTGTGTTCCTTACACACTGTGCATTATTTTCGTAACACTCCAAAGTGTCGCCGGCGAAAGTGCCGGCTAAGTCGCACGTGGCTTGCTAAACGCAGCGAAACAGCGACCCAGCGATAATTTTGCTGAAAAAGGTAGAGCAAAGCACGTACAAACTGCACAAGAAATGCAGCCATTTACAGGCCACAGTGGGTCTAACGGCACGCCATGTGCCCCGCGGTGGAGGCACGCAACGCATAGCGATACGTCCAAACACAGAGGAAGGTCGCAAACAGCTGTGGGCATACACCTTGGCAAAAATTGGCGCAAGTATCTAGAGGAGCTAAGCCTACGGGGGCTCCCTTAAAGTAACGACTGCAAGTGAAATCGGTGGCAAAGTCTGTAGAAGTCAGGTAATGGCTGGGGCTGCTCGGCGCGCCTGTCCAGAATGGCACAAGGCCCTATTTATGGGGCACTGTAGTGGCGGGCTACGTGTGTGCGGTTGCAAAGCTGTATCTGCTCGTAACACACATCAAGTGCCACAAAAGCACTTTTCATCATGAAAAGAGCCAAATTAATAGAACTTTTGGCGGACAGTGATGCCCGCCATGACTTTAAACCGCAAGAGTTCCTTTGATCCGATGTCGTCGTTTGTAGACTTGCGCCACATGGAACAACAAAAGATAGAAATTAATTTGTGAATGGTCAATAAGGCTTTTACCTTGCTTAATGCAATCTCTCTTAGCTGCTGCTCGCGGCGGTGTGTAGCTCGAAATTTCATTTTAATGTAGCAGGTATGACCTGAGTACGGCTTGACGTTTAAGAAATTAGCACAGTGGCAACAGCTTTACAAAAACAGAAAGGGTCTTTAAAAAGTGCCATGATGCTGGTGGCTGGAAACATTCAAGTTCCATGTAAGGAGGTTTGAACCATCAGCTTACAGGCTGTAGAGGTTCACTGGCCTTGCTCCAAGTTGTTATACTGTTTGCTTCTCCAGATAGAGGCATGCAGAATGGCTTCGTGTGTCAGGCGCACTGCGCTGCTATTTTGTCATTTAGGGCTTGGGTTTTGCTTCCTGTTTACCTCTCTGTCACTTGGTTTATGGACCTTTTATACTGTCCTCTTTTAGTTACTTTGTGTTCCTTAACTAGTGTATGATTGCTTTTCAGTGACTCGACTTCTCTAAATTTTTTTTAGTTCCATCTGCCTCTATCCACCAGTTTATCCAACAAATGTATCCCACGAAATATCTGTATACTGCAACGTATTAACGCTTATTCATATAAGCATATCTGTCTATGTCCATTCATTGATTTGGCTACCTGTATGTATCTGACATAATATAAAAGTAATCTGTGTGGCTATCTATCATAGATGCAACGCAAATGCACCGAAAACAACTTAATGTCAGCCGCCCTTGTGACTATTAAAACATAAATATTAGTATTTAGCTCAAGAGCTTAAACCTTCGACTGGAAGCACACGGGGTCTATTCAGCTAGTGAATGCATTAAAGGAGTAAAAAGCATTCACGAGCCTGAGATCGGTGTGCAAAGCAGAAGAATCTATTCTGGAAAGTGCCAAGCAGCAAAGCAAAGGAAACGCCTGTTGTGTGGCCCGCCCGTTTTGAGCACTTCATTTACGTCGTAGCACAAAGTATCAATTTCCTGGCCCACGAACAATATCGTGCCCTTCTTTCGCCAAAAACACGGAAAGAAGGCCACAATATAGTGCTGCATTTGCCCACTGCTCCCCCTCAAGTATAGATATGGCGGAGAACAAAAAACTATGCCTTTTACCGTGCCTTTTACCGTCACTCAAGTTACTTTTATCGGAGAACGTATTCACCGACCGCGTTCCATTGAGCATTGAGCTCCCCAGTAAAAGCTGACTTCCTTTGAAAAAGCCGCAGCCGAGAGGAGAAATGTCCA
Source organism: Eimeria tenella (assembly GCF_000499545.2). NCBI lineage: Eukaryota > Apicomplexa > Conoidasida > Eucoccidiorida > Eimeriidae > Eimeria > Eimeria tenella. The sequence continues at coordinate 55,313 of NW_013541457.1, forward strand.
GAAGCTGCCCAGCCGAAAACCACAGAAACGTGACAGAGGGAAGAAAGAACATTGCAGGAATGATGAAAGCACGGGTGTAGGCCATGAGCTCTGCGGCTTCAAGTCATGGAGTAGGGACCTCTTTAAAGAATCGTGAGTTTCCAGCAGGGGTTCCTAAAAGAGATTCCTTTTCAGGCTATGAAAGAGTTTCTTGAAAGGAGCAGCGCAAAGCCTTTATTGCTGCCCTTATGGAGGGCTTTCTGAAATATGGCTTTGTAAAGCAGGTTCAGGCCCTCATAAACTGCTTTACAGAGCGATTCGTTGAGACCTTCAAAGGCCTCAAAAGAGCTCCTGCAGGGATAATTAGTGGATAGAGATTAAGTCATTTCCTAGAGAGGGTGCATCGGAAGTGCCCAGAAAAGAAGGGCCGCAATTGGTGTTTACAGAGAGAGAATGGTGTGTAGAGCTACGGTTCGCTTGACGAAACCTTTTACAGGTGTGCCTCAACTAACTATGCGTCTTTTGGTGTCTTTGGAAATGGCCCATTAAGAAACCTGTGGTAAGGCATTTTTAGAGGCCTCTCTAAAGCAAGGAAAAGGGACTCGAATGGCAGCCAGAAAGGGACCCGAGAGGGAGCCTTTAAAGGGCCTTGGCAGCGACGCCTCTATGGCCAACTGCTGCGGGCGATGAACGATTATATAAGGAGGGATCAGAGGGTCTCGCAGGGAGACTTTCAGCGAGTCCTATCGAGATACTGTTACACAGGTCACGGGGGATTTCTAAAGAGGCCTCAAAGAGGGCCTCCGCAGCCAGTGCCGCAAGAAGACCTGGCATGCGATCGTTGTAAGGAATAATATTGTGTAATCCGCATGCATGACTGCACAGGGAGGTGCGTAAGGCAAAGCAAAAGGCAAGCCACCTGCTGAGCTAGATTATGGCAACAGAACGAGCCGTTCCAGCATGGAGCCCATGATGACACCAGATAGGCGAAGGGGAAACGCCAAACACTCCTACTTTTTTTACAGCAAAGCATCCGAGATTGAGCTTCTGGTTCTGCCGCTTCTACGGCTGAAAGTGTGTACAGGAAAGCAGGAGACACCCGCAGCATGCTATTTCTGATTTACCATTTACGCCAGCGAGACGGAACATCAGCATGCTCTGCGTATGCTCTTTTCGTCTATTCACCCTTAGACTTGGCTTCAGTGCACAGAGCAGTCGCTTGTTTTCCCCCCCTTAAAGCGGTTTCTTGCCTCCTCAGCAGTTCTTCAAGTGCATCCTTGCTATCCTCTGCTATCTGCTGCAGCTGAACAGGACAAAAGTGTATCATGCGCCTGCTGGACATTGTATGCAGGCCTAGAGAAGGCGCACTGGTTCACAGTTTGTTCACATGTTCTTATCCAACTGGCCAAGAACGTTGTAGACATAGAAGTGATTGCACGCGCACGTCTCACTTTGTACAAAAGCTTCGTAAGGGCTGATCCCACATCTTCAGGGACGACATCTGAAGTCTGAAAACTGCTGCTGCTGCCTGGAGCTTCCGTTCCATGTATGGTTTCTCCTCTGTGAGCTCTTTCCTCTTCTTTTGTCCAGGACCACAAGAGATTTAGACCGATTCTACACTTGCTAAATGCTTTTCTTGTTGCCCTTACGACAATACGCATCATCGCCCTCCACTCTATTTCCACCTGTGGAGCCCACTCTGGTCTAAACTGAGAAGAATTTCTCAAAAATTTCAGGATACAGTGCCGCCTTTTCCCGTCATTTTTCATAGGGGTATTCCTCTTCAGGGGACGCAGCAGTTCGTCTGCTTTCGCTAAGACTACTTGCGCCAGATTTGCCAATCTGCTTTGCTCCCAGGAATTTTCAAAAATACGAAGAACAGCCATTTCCTGCGCAATTATAGCCGGGAGCATAACTGCAGAGCGCGCTCTATTTGAGTCTTTGAGGAAGGGCAGCAATTGTTCTCCTACGGTGATCAATTCCTGCAGGTCTCCAAGCATTTCTTCTGTTAGCTTTTGCTCGCCAGTACCATTTTTGTTGATCCTTCAGGCGTATTTACATTGATCGTATCCTTTTCTTTCTCAGCACCAGCACAGGCTCCGGTTCTGCTCGTGTTGACATGGGTGCTGTTGTCCTTATCGCGGGAGCCAGCAAGATTCCTTGGATCTCCTGCATTCAGCGTGCCTCGTGAGCAGTGCACCACTAAATAAGTTATTACAAGTAGCCCTAAAGTTGTCACTATTAAGGAGACAGAAAACAAGGGAAACCGTTCGAACCTCGGGCGCCCCTGCGATTCGAATGATGGCCCCACAGCATGCAATTGTAACGCTACCTGCTGGCCCTTCCAGGTGAAGCCTTCTTTACTACTGCTGCCCTTGAGTCTGGATTCCGGTGTTCCCTCTGTTGAATGGGTGAAAGGATGAACCGTTGGCGGGTTACCAGCAACAGCACGAACACTGGCTAGCGCTCCTGTGCACAGTCCTGCTGTAGTTGCTGTGTATGAGCCTAGCAAAGAAAGGTAAATGGGCCACAATCATAAGCGGCTGCAGGGGGAGGCGAGGCAACCTAACGTGCTCTTTTGGCCACTACGGCAACGTACTGGCGGCATGGCACTCAGGGGGTTCCGCCCGTATCCACCCTGAAAATGTGATCCTACAAATCAGTTCCTTTTTCTTGAGCATTAGTAGTGCTAGAAAAGGGCTATAAAAGATTGCTTTTCGTGAGACGTCCCTGCTTTTGGCAAGGCGACAGTGAACCCAGCTTGTGCTGCCCGTTCCTGCACGACGCCCTGAAGGAGGGACTATTAGGCACCTAGTGGAGACGAATATATAATTTTCTGCAAATTTATTGTTTATGTCAAAGAACTTAGAAGGTACATCACAGGAATAGCCTGCACGGCCCTGTGGAGCAGGCAGCTTGTCAGGCACCCAGAAATCGTTTTGAGCGCTAGAACTCGTCCCACAAGAGACCCAGAGCAATGCGGAAAACTAAGGTCCAAGCTAACTCCCGGCCCGTTGTTAAAGCGCAGACTTTGCTCGTTCAAACTTCTTCCCAGGAAAGTTTTCCGTAAACTTTGTTTCTCAGCGTGCAACGGAGACGGTCGCAAAGCGACCGAAGTTTGAGCCAGCGTGCTCGTCCATATCTGTTTATTGTTTCGGTGGGGTGTTCTGGTATCAAGCGTATTTCCGCAGGTGAAGTATTACTTTTTAACGGAAAATCAGCAACAAATCTGGAGTGTGAAGTGCTAGCGAAACAGCTGACCAGGACCCCGTGTCTCTCCGAACCTCCAGAGCTCACTACAGTTAATGACCAATCAGTGCACTGCATGCATCTGCGTCTAACAAAAACGTAATGAGTGCTGTATGCCAAGATTAATGAGAGCCAAAGCCATATTAGTGGTAAAGCTAATGTGCTTGCCTGGCCTCTCATCGTGAACTCTGGGAAGAGATAGCAACTCTGTGTGCATGAAACACGCTAGAATAGTGGTAAAGGCGAGTTGAAAAACAGAAGCTTCTGCCCGCCCTTGAAGAATAGAATTGACAGAGGCAACGTACCTGGTACCTGTGCATAGCTGTCTACCAACTCTAGTGTGGAACCAAAGGTGCGAGACGTCTCACTCGAAACTGCGTTGCGTCACAGGACTAGCTCGTAAATGAACAGCTCGCATGGCTACAGCCCCAGATGCTTCTGCGATGCATCTGCTTGCACACAAACTTCTTGATTTTCAGGTAAACCTTTTCTGCGAGGAACACCATGCGCTCAACTGGGACATCTTAGAACAAGAATCCCCGTGCAGAATCTGTTTCTAGAAGGCAAAGAAACCTTTTTCTGTCTCTAAGGTGGGCTAAGTAATGCAGTAGAAATTTTGCTAGATCAATGCGCACAAGTATCTAAAGTGCCCCGCGCACCTAGCCGTGATTTGCAGTGACTGGAACACCCAAGGATGGATCTTAATTTCTCCCACGACAGTCCGTTCACCAACTTGGCTGCTTTATTTGAACGATATGCAGAAAAATGTGAAAATGGATAGTACTGCATTTCATGTTCCAGGACGGCAGCGATGCACCTACAACTTTTTAGCCCACAGTAACTGAATGTAATAAGCTTCCGACACTCCTCGCCGCTCTATCGACACTTGCACTTAAAAAACTCCTCCTATGAAGACGCAAAAGCTGAACACAATGATGCTAAATAGAACTCGGGGCCATATTCTTGACGGTGGGGAGCAAATTCTGTGACACACCAAATCGCATTAAACAGTTTTCTAGCAGACACACAGACACAGTAAACGGAAGCATGAATCTGCGCGGAAGGCACATACCCATATTGACCTCCTGAGCTATTTCTACTTCTCCAAAGAGGAGCTAACAGTTGCTGCAGGGAGGCACAGGACGGGGAATGCGATGCAAATACATGGCAACGCATGCTTCTGCAAGAAACTGTGTAGCCCTGTTCCACATTTAGTAACTCTTGTTCAGAGGAGAGCCCCTGCTACCTGTAATCCATGAAAAAGGTTACCTACTTTTAAGTGGTTGACGTACTGGACTGCTCGCCTTGAGCTCCATTGTCAAACGCGACTTTTGCAAGCTCATCTGCTAAATAACTCCCAGGACCGTGAAAGATACCAATAAACTCGCTCTAGGACTGGACAAATATTGTTTTTCAGCCCTTTTAAGGCAAATGATACCACAATTTAGGTCCCTGGAGTATTTTCATCTAGCTTTCATGCACAAGCACATACCTTGAGCGTTACTGCATTTCGGTTCTCCGCGTAACATCCAAACGGAGTCAATAGCCCCTGAAAGAAAAGGCTAGCATTAGTTCGAAAATCCTAATCCACTATAGTAACAGTACGAGTTTGTGTCATTGTCCACTTTATATACTTTTGCTCCAGCATAAGCCCCTGACGCTCCGGGAGTACTCGTTCAGCCCTGCACGCACGCGCGCGATTTAAGCACTCCAGCAGATAACGGAGCGAAAGCGCACTTTGCAGTAAGTGCTTCGCGCATATTCAACTTCTCGAAAGCAAGCGGAACGCGAAGTGCATCTTAGCCTGTAGAATGAGATTTGGGCTGATTGGAGTACACATGCTGTGTACTTGGATGCTCGTACATAAAGTGAACAGATTTCCGCTTCACCATACCAGGAGTGGTTGTACATACGTTGAAGACAGTCACTTACGTTTTTGCATTTACCTGTTTATTACGCAGAAACTGTTCACAAATATCGTAAGATATAATATGTTGCGCCTTGGGACAAACTAAATTAATGGCTATATATGCTTCGTTCACTTCCACTTCTGCCAAATCACGTTGTGGCTGCTGTTCTTTATCTCTTGATGTTCTTTCGCCAAGAAACTCAGCTTTTCTGATTGCTTTTTCAGCACTGTGGATTTATCGGACTGCTTAAAGCGATTACACTTTTGTGGATAGCCCGAGCGCGCTAGCAAAGCTGCTGAAGATACAGGCAATACACAATTAACACGAATCCCCCGCATAATTGTGGTGGAATAAGGGCAGCTGCAGCAGTGTAGTCCCTCAAGACTGGGCTCGATAACAGAACATACAGACTTCTGGATTATTAATTACAGCTTTGCATGCAGCAGTCAAAGCACACAATCACACTTTCTCCAATCTCCAACTACTAGCGAAAATAATACAGAAGCGCCACAGGTGGATACTTGCTATCACTAAAATTCAACAGTTGAAATTTTTCAGCGTCAGCTTGCCTACCCTTCTAACGCGCACGTGTGAATGCATGCTTACAGGCATCACCTCGCTGTATATCACTGATCTACGAAACCCAACAGTAGTGCATCCTAAGCCAATGCACATTCTAACCGACACACGAAAGTATAAATTTTCGAAAGGCAATTCACCACACATACAATGTACATAGCAGGCAATGCAGGAAGATATCTAAAATAGACGCGCACACGTAAAACTCCACTTAGGCAAAGTCAAGGAAAAGAGAAAGACAAAGCATCTGGCTTATGGCGCTTTCAAATACTTGTTTCGCAGATTCACAAATCATAGATGCCTACATGGAGTGAATCATCGGATGTGAACATGCTGGATTTGAATTAAAAGAACATTCACAGTGGGCTGATCTTCCAAGTCGTATGATTTAGAAAGACTTCCAGAACGTCACAGCTTGGAGTGTTTCAATCCCCTACACCAAATTAACTGCTTCGAAAGCCAACCACGGCAAAGGAAATACGCAAGTGAGCACAGCGAAGGCATTTAAGGAGCATAACTATACTTAGGGGTCATCAAAGAATACAAGAGAGCTCATAGACGGACGGAGCAGCACAGCGGCCCTAAAGTAACAGTCCGAGAGGAAGGTGGACCTATATGTCATACCATATGTCGCGCCCCTCTGTTTGCCTTTAGCTTATTCCGCGTGTTCAACACAGTAATGTTTTGCCCCTTCTGCTTGTTTTTAGGCGATATTGTTTCTCCTGGTGCTGAGTTAGCGTCCCATGTTCGTGCCAATGCTGCTGATGTTTCTTCTTCTTTTGCCGGCGCTGCATTTGGCCAGTCCAGCAAATGGCTATAAAGACCTTTGAGTTCCTTTTGCCTGAAGTCCTAAGATTATTTGCCATTTCTTTCCGAAACCCTCAACTAAGAACTGCACTTTCTTCTCTGGTAACTGAAGGCACATACAGAGCAGAGATTGAACGAACAGAGCTCTTGAACATCGGTCCACTTCTGAAAGGGCCCCGCTCTCCATATCAGAGCTACCGAAGATGGCCTTTATTGGACGGTTTAAGAAGCGCTTATTTCTCTGATACACGTGAAGGGCAATTGTATCCGAGGTTCCCCTCAAGGGTCCCCCCGGAGGGAAGCTTAGCAAGTCTCCTGTTCGTGCCTCAAACAAAGCTCCTGATGGAACGCTGGGTTCCCTAGCGTTGCTTGTCCCAGTGGCTAATACCTCTTTTAGAGATCCTTCCTGAGTTCTCTGGTCTGCAGAAAATGCTTTCTGTAGGATCACTCGCTGAAGCCTTTGAAAAGAGTTTTGCAGAATCCTTCCGTTGCGCCCTCGGTGAAGTCTTCAAACGACTGTTCAAACAAAACCAGACACTCAGATATGTCCCTGCAGTCTCCTCGCAAGATATTTTTCGAGGGTAGATCAAGGGAGCCAAACCTGGTATTTGGGACGTATATGTGTCTAAGTAACGTCACGGGGCACGAGCAAGCATATACAAAAATACTTGGTTTAAGAAGATACCCTGGAGAACAAGAAGACGAATACAGGAAATCCCTTTGCTTATTTTGTGACAACCTAGGCATCCATGAAGACAGTAGACGATGATTTAAGTCCCAAGTAGCGATCAGTGAAAGCCTATCAGTGTCATCGTCCCTCTGTCGCTCGACTTTTAGAACACCAGCTATTCATGTTGTACCAACGGGACAAGGAAAATAGAAGCACAATTAAATCCATACATGGGAAAACTGACGCGGCACGAATAATGTCAAAAGAATAATTCATGAGAGATGCATGTGACAGTGGAAGAAACCTTTGGAGAGGCCTCGTGTTCGAAGCTGAATTGCACTCAAAGGGAAGAAGCGGAAGGCCTAAATACAGTTCACATTGCACCAACCGCAGTCCCTATGAACATAAAAGCAATAGATGCGCACACAAAGGCAAGGCCCAGCTACCAAAGACAAGAACAAGATTTAGGACAGCCTGGGTTGACAATGGGAACGCTTGGAAAAACGTGGTGCAAAGTAAGGAGCTGATGGAGGAAAGTGCTCATCACATTGTTTTTGGAAATCCTGGTCTAATAATGGTTCGGACATTAGGCTCGCCCTGTTTACTAGGGATCACTTTACCCGGAAAAGTTTAGCCTCAGCTTGAAAGAAGACATTCTTAGAAAGCGAAATGTCCGGCCTAATCGAATACATCCCTTGGGAACCCACTACAGTGAAACCAATAAACCAAGTCCGCACAACACATAGTTTGTTAGATGTATTGGTAAATGTGAGCATTTGTAGGTGTCGTGCTGTCCTTTGCGTAGTAAAGCCTGACTTGCACGAACTCATGAACTCTGGCTAGTATCCTTTAAATTCCTCCAGAAGCCAGAGAATGCCTCGGGGCCGCTGAGTGTGGGGGCTGTAGCTGCCATTGCCAATGCTCAGCAGCTGATACGTTTCGAACGTGCGCTACAGGGTGCTAAAGCAGCTGTGACGATGGCTTCTAGGCAATTAAACACCAAATTGATCTGCCATAGCTAATCAGACAGCCCACTCAGCACAAGCTAGTTAAAATCTTCCTACGCTACTTTTGTCACAGTACCACGAGCCGCGCATTTGAAGAAAGCAGAGAACAATGCGTTTCACTGGCGGTTTTTCGAAAGCACGTTGGATGATTAAGCAGTACTACGCTCAGTTGGGGAGCAGATGCAAATCGCGTCCAAAGTTACAAAGAAGGATGTGTTAGCTGGAGCATCACTGGTTTCGCAAGCTAGGCCATTTATCTTAATGGAAATGCTGTTCTGCTTCAGGCGGTGACCTTATTGTCGTTCAATCCCTTATTTACATGATAATGCTCTCCATTCAAGGCGTTGCATTACCTTTGAAGATTTATTGTTTGGCCAGTTGTGTCTTGAGAAGGCTGTGCTGCACCTCTATCTGTTCTCTATCAGCGGGTCGCTGCTGATGGCAACGAAAGCCAGCAGACCGATTCAAGCGGAGAGATCTCAGCGGCCTGCTGGTGGCATGGAAAATATTACTTTCACTACCTTCAGGGACCACCAGAGTGATGCATGTGGATAGACGGAACAAATGCGTTTCGATCCTGGGAAGAGCTCCACTACTAGAAAAAGGAAACTCTCTTCCAGGACATTGCTAAAATGTAGGGTTTAGAATTTTCAGGAAACTGCTAAGGCCGTAGGGATTCCTTTTTCCCATGGCTTGGCAAGCAGAGATGACGCGTCCATAGATACAGGCGCTATTTGCAGCTTGCTTCACTCCGTGCAACAAATAAATGAGAACTTACAGTTACGATAGATCAGTAGGGGTCATTAGGGTTCAGTACACGTACAAGCAAAATGCAGTAGGCAAGGGGAAGAATTAAATGCAAACAGTGGTAAGAAGGCTGAGAGCAAGCCCAATCTCTTTTTCGGCCTCAGCAGAATCTGCTGCGACCGCGACTACGCATGGCAGGGGCTTGAACTGCTGTGGTTGTCACTGGTCAGCGTCTAGCTTTGTTTTTGTCCTACAAGTCGAACGTAACCCCAAGCATTTATTCAAAGTTTGTACCTGAACATGTCTAGCCTCGTTCATCTGTTTGATTCACCTGTTTGATGATTGTGCGTGCTTTTCCGCTAATGCGTTGAAAAGTGAAGCACGATAATTGCCAAACTGTTACTGCATTGCCCACACAGCATTTCGTCCCCAGATGCTTCTCCAAATGAGTAGACGCTAAGTAGAGCCAATCTATTTTGCAGCAATCTTCATATACAGCACGCAACTTTGAAGGTGTGCTCTACGCCAATTGTTTTTCGAATATATGGACGGTACTATGCTGGATAACCAATTTTCTGCCCAGCGAAAATGCCACTTTTGTATAAGGCCTACAATTGCAAGCGTTAGAGCAAAAATATTTTGTCGTTTAGTACCACGAATCTGAAAAAATAGCAGGACTAAATATAATTTAGTATACCGACTCGGTGAGCAGCGGCAAGCTCTTTAAATGCTGTCATGAGTCCCAGAACTTATAAAATGACATATGGATGCACCAGGAACAAACGTGTTTTTGATGTATCACGAAATACTACATACGGCTGGCATAGATCGACTGTTTAGAAGGGACGTGCGTGCGAACACGATTTGACAGTACAATTTCGCTGAATTTAAATATGCTCATATGCGTTCAAATTAATGCCTATATTACATTACAGATGTTTGTAACACAACGTCTTGTACCCCGCCTATTTAAATACACATACTTGACACGCGCACAATGCTGTTCAGACCACCGGAGTCTGCAGCCTTCTTCACAGATGTTTATCAGGCGCAACATCAAAGGGTTCATTAAGAAAAAACTAGTTCTTGTGCTTCTTCACGTAGCTTCTGCAGCTTGTCGATCTGCGCACATCAGCATTTTTGCATCTGTATAATGAAACCAAGGATGCAAATAAAAGAAACAGAAGTGTGCAGGGGCAGACAAGATGGGGGAGGAGTAGAACTGCAAGGGAAAGGAAGTAAATCAATGCATTTCGAGTACTTTCTCCCTTCGTGTGTCTGCCGTTGCATGGTCGCAGTTCGCGCCTTCCCAAAGGCTACAGCGGTTTCCCCTTATGCTGTGAATTCCATGCGAGCTGCTTCTAATGCTGCTACGCCTTCTACTGCTGGCCCGGTGCTTCTGCTTTTGCTCTCCACCGCTTTAGCGTATAACCGCAAGACGCGTGTGTCCTCCTATGTCTCCAAGATCCTTCAAGTGGCTCATCACTTCCCTTCGCTGCACTACACTGCACCTTGGCGGCTTCTCAACAGTCTTTTCAGCCTCATCTAGAGCGGCGACGAGGATTCTACGGGCTCTTTCGTGGGGCGTTCGTAGGATCTCCTCTGTGCCCTTCTTCCTCTACAAGCCCTGGATACGCCATTGTAGAAGACTCCAAAGAAGGCTCTCTATGGAACTTTCTCAGCGTCACTTGAGAACTTTCTGTCGTCTCAATTTCTGTATTGTCACCCCTGTAAGGTCTCCAAGGAGCATCTCTAGATTCTCTTCGATTTCCTTCTTCATGTGTATCTGAAGGTTCTCTGCGGGACATTTCAGAAGGGCTAGAGGAAGCTCCTGTAGCGGTCTCTCTAGGCGCTTCTTCAGAATATTCTGTAGGATCCGTTCCTGTACGGCCACCTCTCCAAGGTATCCAAGAAGCATCTCTAGATTCTCTTCTACTCCCTTCTCCATGTGTATCTGAAGGTTCTCTGTGGGCCCACCTGAAAGCACTCGAGGAAGCTTCTGTAGCGGATTCTTCAGGCGGTCCTTCAGAATATTCTGTACGCTCAGTTTCTGTATGGTCACCTCTCTGAGGTATCCAAGAACCATCTCTTGATTCTCTTTTAATTCCTTCTCCATTTGTATCTGAAGGTTCTCTGCGGGTCATTTGAGAAGGGCTTGAGGAAGCTCCTGCAGCGGTCTCTCCAGGCGCTCCTTCAGAATATTCTGTAGGATCAGTTCCTGTACGGTCACCTCTCTGAGGACTCCAAGAGGTATCTCTAGATGCACTTTTACTCGCCTCTACATATGTATCTGAAGGTTCTCTGCGGGCCACTTTGAAAGGCCTCGGGTGAGGTCCTGAAGCTGATTCTCCAGACGCACCTTCAGAATACTCTATAGGATGGGATCCTGGACGGTCACCTCTCCAAGGTCTCCAATAAGCATCTCTAGATTCTCTTCTTCTTCGTTCTCCATGTGTACTTGAATGTTCTCTGTGGGCCCGTCTAAAAGCACTCGAGGAAGCCCCTGTAGCGGAATCTCCAGGCGGTCCTTCAGAATATTCTGTACGCTCAGTTTCTGTATGGTCACCTCTCCGAGGTCTCCAAGAACCATCTCTTGATTCTCTTCTAATTCCTTCTCCATGTGTAACTGGAGGTTCTCTGCGGGCCATTTCAGAAGGGCTCGAGTGAGCTCCTGCCGCGGTCTCTCCAGGCGCTCCATCAGAATATTCTGTGGGATCAGTTCCTGTACGGTCACCTCTCCGAGGTAACCAAGAAGCATCTCCAGATTCTCTTCTACTGACCTCTCCATATCTATCTGGATGTTCCCTGGGGGCCAGTTTAGAAGGGCTCGAGGAAGCTTCTGAAGCTGTTTGTCTAGTCGCTCCTTCAGAATATTCTGTAGGATCCGTTCCTGTACGGTCACTTCTCCGAGGTATCCAAGAAGCATACCTAGATTCTCTTCTACTTCCTTCGCCATATGTATCTGAAGGTTCTCTGCTGGCCCATCTAAAAGGCCTCGAGTGAGCTCCTGCAGCGGAATCTCCAGGCGCTTCTTCAGAATATTCTGTGGGATCAGTTCCTGTACGGTCACCTCTCTGAGGACTCCAAGAGGTATCTCTAGATGCACTTTTACTCGCCTCTACATATGTATCTGAAGGTTCTCTGCGGGCCACTTTGAAAGGCCTCGGGTGAGGTCCTGAAGCTGATTCTCCAGACGCACCTTCAGAATACTCTATAGGATGGGATCCTGGACGGTCACCTCTCCAAGGTCTCCAATAAGCATCTCTAGATTCTCTTCTTCTTCGTTCTCCATGTGTACTTGAATGTTCTCTGTGGGCCCGTCTAAAAGCACTCGAGGAAGCCCCTGTAGCGGAATCTCCAGGCGGTCCTTCAGAATATTCTGTACGCTCAGTTTCTGTATGGTCACCTCTCCGAGGTCTCCAAGAACCATCTCTTGATTCTCTTCTAATTCCTTCTCCATGTGTAACTGGAGGTTCTCTGCGGGCCATTTCAGAAGGGCTCGAGTGAGCTCCTGCCGCGGTCTCTCCAGGCGCTCCATCAGAATATTCTGTGGGATCAGTTCCTGTACGGTCACCTCTCCGAGGTAACCAAGAAGCATCTCCAGATTCTCTTCTACTGACCTCTCCATATCTATCTGGATGTTCCCTGGGGGCCAGTTTAGAAGGGCTCGAGGAAGCTTCTGAAGCTGTTTGTCTAGTCGCTCCTTCAGAATATTCTGTAGGATCCGTTCCTGTACGGTCACTTCTCCGAGGTATCCAAGAAGCATACCTAGATTCTCTTCTACTTCCTTCGCCATATGTATCTGAAGGTTCTCTGCTGGCCCATCTAAAAGGCCTCGAGTGAGCTCCTGCAGCGGAATCTCCAGGCGCTTCTTCAGAATATTCTGTGGGATCAGTTCCTGTACGGTCACCTCTCCAAGGCATCCAAGGAGCATCTCCAGATTCTCTTCTACTCGCTTCTTCATATCTATCTGAATGTTCTCTGCGGGCCATTTTAGAAGGGTTCGAGGAAGCTTCTGAAGCTGATTGTCGAGGCGCTCCTTCAGAATATTCTGTAGGCTCAGTTTCTGTACGGTCACCTCTCCGAGGTATCCAAGAAGCATCTCTAGATTCTCTTCTACTTCCTTCTCCATCTGTATCTGAAGGTTCTCTGCTGGCCCATCTAGAAGGCTTCGAGTGAGCTCCTGTAGCGGAAACCTCAGGCGGTCCTTCAGAATATTCTGTACGCTCAGTTTCTGTATGATCACCTCTCCGAGGTCTCCAAGAAGCATCTCCAGATTCTCTTCTACTCGCTTCTACATGTGTATCTGAAGGTTCTCTGCGGGCCATTTTAGAAGGGGTCGAGGAACCTCGTGTAGCGGTCTCTCGAGGTGCTCCTTCAGAATATTCTGTAGGCTCAGTTCCTCTACGGTCATTTATCCGAGGCCCCCAAGAGGCATCTCTAGATTCTCTTCCACTCGCTTCTTCATATGTATCTGAAGGTTCTCTGCAGGCCATTTTAGAAGGCTTTGAGGATGCTCTTGCAGCGGACTCTCCAGGCGCTCGTTCAGAATAATCTGCAGGCTCTGTTCCTGTATGATCACCTCTCCGAGGTCTCCAAGAAGCATCTCCAGATTCCCTTCTACTCGCTTCTACATGTGTATCTGAAGGTTCTCTGCGGGCTTTTTTCAAAGGCCTCGAGTGAGCTCCTGTAGAGGACTCTCGGGGCGCTCCTTCAGAATAATCTGTAGGCTCAGTTCCTCTACGGTCATCTCTCCGAGGCCTCCAAGAGGCATCTCTAGATTCTCTTCTACTCGCTTCTTCATATGTATCTGAAGGTTCTCTGCGGGCCACTTTAGAAGGCTTTGAGGATGCTCTTGGAGCGGACTCTCCAGGCGCTCGTTCAGAATAATGTGTAGACTCTGTTCCTGCATGATCACCTCTCCGAGGTATCCAAGGAACATCTCCAGATGCTCTTCTACTCGCTTCTCCATGTGTATCTGAAGGTCCTCTGCGGGCTTTTTTCAAAGGCCTTGAGTGAGCTCCTGTAGAGGACTCTCGGGGCGCTCCATCAGAATATTCTGTAGGCTCAATTCCTCTACGGTCATCTCGCCGAGGCCTCCAGAAGGCATCTCTAGATTCTCTTCTACTCGCTTCTTCATATGTATCTGAAGGTTCGCTGTGGACCCATCTAAAAGGCCTTGAGTGGGCTCGTGTAGCGGACTCTCCATGCGCTCGTTCAGAATAACCTGTAAGCTCTGTTCCTCTACGGTCATCTCTCCGAGGTCTCCAGGAGAAATCTCTAGATTCTCTTCTACTCGCTTCTTCATATGTATCTGAAGGTTCGCTGTGGACCCATCTAAAAGGCCTTGAGTGGGCTCGTGTAGCGGACTCTCCATGCGCTCCATCAGAATATTCTGTAGGCTCAGTTCCTCTACAGTCATCTCTCCGAGGTCTCCAGGAGAAATCTCTAGATTCTCTTCTACTCGCTTCTTCATATGTATCTGAAGGTTCGCTGTGGACCCATCTAAAAGGCCTTGAGTGGGCTCGTGTAGCGGACTCTCCAGGCGCTCCATCAGAATATTCTGTAGGCACAGTTCCTCTACGGTCATCTCTCCGAGGCCTCCAAGAGGCATCTCTAGATTCTCTTCTACTTGCTTCTTCATATGCATCTGAAAGTTCTCTGTGAGCCCTTTTCAACGGCCTCGAGTGGGCTCGTGTAGCGGACTCTCCATGCGCTGCTTCAGAATATTCTGTAGGCTCAGTTCCTCTACGGCCATCTGTCCGAGGTCTCCAGGAGACATCTCTAGATTCTCTTCTACTCGCTTCTTCATATGTATCTGAAGGTTCGCTGTGGACCCATCTAAAAGGCCTTGAGTGGGCTCGTGTAGCGGACTCTCCATGTGCTCCATCAGAATATTCTGTAGGCTCAGTTCCTCTACGGTCGCCTCCCCAATATCTCCAAGAGGAATATCTAGATGCTCTTCTACTTCCTTCTCCATATGTGTCTGAGGGTTCGCTGCGGACCCATCTGAAGGGCCTCGAGTGAGCTCCTGTAGCGGACTCTCGAGGCGCTCCTTCAAAATATTCTGTAGGCTCAGCTTCTGTATGGTCACCTCTCCGAGGTCTCCAAGAGGCATCTCTAGATGGTCTTCTACTTGCTTCTTCATATGTATCCGAAGGTGCTCTGCGGACCCATATAAAAGCCTTCGAGTGAGCTCCTGTAGCGGACTCTCCATGTGCTCCTTTAGAACGTTGTGTAGGCTCAGCTCCTGTATGGTCACCTCCCTGGGGTCTCCAAGAGGCATTTCTACTCGCTTCTGCATGTATATCTGAAGGGTCTGTGTGGTCCCTACTAAGACGCCTCCATGGACCTCCAGAAAGATATTTTCCATGCGCACTTCCATAACTTTCTTGTCCTCTTGCTACGCTGGGATTCGCAGTTTTTGCACTGGCGCGGGGGCTGTCTGTATACGAAAGCGAGAGGCTCCTCTCAGTGGCCCTAGCATGAGATCCTAGAGCACTCCCATGTGGTCTTCGAGGCATCATGGTTTCGGGAGGCGCGTCAGCCATGAAGCTTCCTGAACGAAGCGCCGGTGCAGACCCTGCGTATGCACCTGATGAAAGCAATAAGAGCTGATGCACGGCAGTGTATATTTGATCCAAGAATTGCTGTCCCGCGTAAAGTTCAGGGTTATGCGCATTCTCAAGTGAAAAGGCAGATCCAGCATCAGTGCTGCTCGACTGAGGGGGCGCCAAACTCTCGAGAGATGAAACAGTGCTTGGAAACGAAGTTGGGGTCCCTTCCTGAGAAAACAAGTCAGTATGCATTGATTGCGGTTCGGAAGTTTCGCTTGGCCATGCTTCATGGATCTCTCTTTCTTCGGCTGCGTCTTCAGCTCCATAGGGATGCTGGCTTTGTGAAGTCCTCTCGTGAGAGTCAGCGGTAGAACCATCGGAATCTGAAGGACTTGTACTTCCCCGTCCAGCTAGCGCGTCTTCCTGCTTCTGAGCTAATGTTTGGCGGCTGTCCCCAGAAATGTCGTAAAGGTCCTGCAGTTGAACTGACAAAGGCACAGTAACAGAGGTTGACTGGGCAAGGGCAAGACGCTCGTCCTGAGAAAGGGCCGGGTAAAACAAGCGCCTCCCAAAGCGGTTAATAAGACGTCCAAAGGCGGGATGATCCCTTATAGTAGTTACTCTTGCTCTTCTGAGTCGCCCCAGGAATCTCAGAAGGGCTTCACTCACTTTACGGGGTACAATGTCGCCGCGGTCGGCGCTAGCTGGCCTAGTCCTGCCTTTGTCGTTGCCTAATGCTTGCGCACTCAAATTTTGCATTGACCATGGGATCAGCACATCAACTGCCTGTTTAGACTGACTTATTGCTTCTCTTGCGATGGTAATGGAAGTAAACAACAAATCACTTCGAACTTTTTGTCTAACGTCAATCTTTGGCCGGCGTCGGCGAATACTAGCCAAGAACTTCCCTAATCGGCGAATCTTCCTTACGGTGTTGCCATGTGTGCCAGTGCGAGACACCCCAGATATTGCGAGTCGTGACTCACGCGCAATTGCATCCACTGTTGCGCTCCAACCGCCATCCAAAACTTCGGGAAGAACGTAACCAACAGAAGCCAGTTCTACAGCAGTAAGGCCCACAATCAGAGAAATACCTCTTAGATAGTCTCCCCCGCCAAGTAAAGGAAGGAGCCTTGAGCCAGCATCACATAGTTCAAGGGCTTCTCGAAATAGTGACCTTGCTCTCCGCCTAACTTGATGTTCAGATAGCACTTCCCCCTGATTTTCTGTATTTTTTGCTTCCTGCTCGTCTCTCAAATTAACACAAGCTGTGATCCGTGTGCTGGGTCCTTCACCCTCGTCGAAGCCAGGGTCAGAAATGGCACGTGGGTTATGTCCTTGAGACAAATGTAGCCGTCTCTCTTGTGAGCAGCGAAGCACTAAAAACACAACTGCTGCGGTCCCAATCACTGCTGCTACCAATGCACTAACTTTTAAAAAGACGGGGAGTGCCGAAGAACGCCTAGGGCTCACCAGACTATTCGACATGGCCAATGAATCCCTGCAATTCAAAGCTGGTGGGGTGCCCCTCGTGATGCTAGTCGTGCAGCCGTCCTCGTTATCTATACTGGTAGAACTGCTCGAGTGCTTCCACTTAACCTCGTTGCCCTCTGTCGGAAGACTTGGCGGTAGGGCAGCCGCCGTAGCAGTAGTTACGGGGGCAACATCGCAGAGCGGGGTTGTCTCATGCACTGCCGCAGCACTTTTCGGGGATGCAGTGCATAGAGTTAACAAACAGAGCAGGCAGAAGCCTCTTAACAAGTAGCGGCGGGAGCCGTAAGCCACAGGAAAGTTCGTAAGACCACTGGTGAATCGATAGTCTGGAGAGTTCATGGCATTCAAGAGAGTGAGCCTATACTGGTCCCCTAAGGCAGAGGTCAGAACAACAGTTTTTCTTAACTACAGTACAAAAAGGACGCACTAGCGCTCAGCGGCTGGCGGGTCTCATAACGTCGTCAGTTGAGGGGTAAGCAAAACGTCATGTCAAGAACTGCGGGGGACCAGCTGGTATAGCCGTCACCTACGCCTCTCTAAAACATCTCTATTGAAAAGCACTAATGAAAATGAGTATATGATGGAGAGCTTGGTGCATTTTGCATGAAAGTGCAGAAACAGCCGCAAGGACTGACGAAAACTGTCGAATTGAAGGCAGCGACTGCACTTTACAGAGGCAGGTGTAGCTACACAGGTGAGTAGGGATTGAACAGGCTACCCACTTGCCTAAAACGAGAATAAGCTTCTATCCGATTGAGTTTTTGTCGATAGGACCGTTAAATTCTCCTAAAACCCTCATGTTAATCGCGCGCTCAGTGCAGAACATGCTGCGCACCGGCTGCTTGCGCAGCGAAAAAGCTCAAGTCACTGCGCGCTGTGGGGAAGGGAAAAATTGCTCGAACATCCCATGGAAGTAAAGATTAGAACTAATGTATCCGGATTTGCTTGCCTAAACTGCCTGGACAAGCAGAAAAATGTAGAGCAGCATGTGTGTGTCCTGGAACTTGGCGGTCCCACAGTACTACGCTTCACGCCAGATTACGAAAGTCATCCTACAGTACTACGCTTCACACCGGATTACAAAAGTCATTCTAAGGGACAAAAATGTATAAATATCTCTTCATTATACCTACGCAACTGCGCGTAATTAAAAAGGGTTTGAGGGTGCTTACCTGATTCGTCGCGCTCTTTACTGCATGGCCTGCGGTGGTGTTCTGCAGATACCCTACAGGCGACTCCGTTCACGCTGCCATGTCTGGCATTTAATTTTATTGCTCACTATGAATTTCGACTGTAACTAGTTTTGTCCCAAAAAGCCAATGTATTTGTGCATAGCCTTTGCAGTGCATTGATGCTAATCGGCCACCAAAATCACTGGAGGCGTCGCGTACCACATGGGAGGGCGACTCCCAGAGACGAAATGCAGATCCACAGAGACGGCAGTTCTATGAGGACTTTCCAAGGCCTAACGAAAATATGTTCCTTGGTCATGGAGAGTAGCACTTGGCGGTGGCACTTAACGAGCCTTGCTATACTGCATATGACATATCTAAAAGACAATGTAGACATGGGCAACTGGAAACTGATAGGCCAGCGTTTCAATAGTAGGTTTCCTAGCGCGAGCCAAACCGAGATGTTAGTATAGCCCGCCAGAATTGGGTGAAACAGAACTCGTGAATAATGTACTGCACAATGCTCAGGCCGAGTTCACCTTGGCGTAACAGTCAGAAGAGTTAATTTACTAAGGCTCTACTGTGTGAAAATTCAACTCCCCCAGCAGGAAGACGCCGGCAAAGAGATTCGGACAAACGTGGAAAAGGTGCCGTCGAATGCGGCACAATGCTAGGGAATTTATGTCTCTAGACCTAAAGAGAAGCCAAACCAAATCGAAGCCCTCCCGCAGGATGCCCGTAGCAGTGGAACAATTAAACACTTAAAAAGGCATACCTATGCGTTGGGGAGCTCAAACGCGTTAGCGGGCAGAGACGCAGCCAACGCTCACCCAAAGAAATAACTACAAATGCTACGAAGTAGAGAAAACCAGTCAGCAAATAATGCAAAGGAGCCTCGATAGCCCACAGAAGAAAAACACAACTAGACGCCAGCAAAAATACGCAAAGAACTGATAAGCAGTAAGCGTGAGGCCCGAGAAATGCCTACCTCGGGCTTAGACCGGTTGAAGTGCACATTGCGTGCAGCAGTGATACGCGAACCATTATGCCGGTCAGTGAGTGCCGGCGTATGCACAGTAACGCGGATACGATGGTGGCTACCCGCTTTGGGATTGCTGACCATAACTGTGAGTTTCTCTTGGATACCTGTGGACGGCGTAGGTTTATGAGGCCTCCCGCTGAACAACAGCAGTCCAGATTTGGGCGGCTCCCTAGAGATCATCTGTTTTCTGGGACTAACGGTAGGAAGTTGCCTGTTTGTGGGGAAGGGAGCGGATGAAAAACACGGTGCGGTCGTGAGTGGCTTTTGAGCCATGTCGTAGTGAGGCTTATTCGCTACTGTCTACCAAGGGCCTCGATAGGACTGCACCGAAAAAAGCAAATTGATACTCTTACTCTGGAAAGCTGATAATCAATGCAAATGGCAGACAAGCTGGTCTGCAAGTTTTCCACATGGACAAAAAAGACACCTGGCTGAATGAAGCTCCCCCGAAGACTTGCAAGCAAACATACAATTTGCTAGAGACACAGCTACGGGGACGAATGGAAAAACAGACGGAGCTCTTCCTATGCACACCGCAAAAGCAGTACATGTTACACAGGAAAGTAAGGAGCAAAGGTGCACACCAAAGGTACTAATTTGGCAGGCATGCGTAAGCTTGCATCAGGAGTGCGCAGTAAGCATAATACTCAGTCCGTTCCAAGCAGACTGAATAGTAGTCCGCTGGCTCCACCCGATTTGAGCATAATAAGAACTCTTTAACACTAGGCCCGACTGTATACGCTTGCCTTTATCCTTGTGGCTACATAGACGAAGCTGCACTGCGCAGCATTCCTACGCAAGAGGAAAATAGGCGGGTCCTTAGGTCACACTAACTACAACTATTTAAAACAACTATTTTAAACTTATTCAATGTTTGTCGGTCTGGTGGCGTGCAGTGGAAAGTCACTCCTGCTGGGAGATTTCCAGGTAAGAAACGGCTGTCGTGAGAGCGCTTAGGCAGAATGCAGGAAATCAAATCGTTCAGTGCCGGCCGAGTACTCTTTCAAAATTTTCATGTGAACAGTCATGTGTTGACCACCGGACCACTGCTGACGCTTCTTCTGTAGAGGGTTGGGATCCTCGTCATAGGCCTTACTAGAAGATATGCCTCCAGTGTCTCCCCTCAGTATGGATTCATTATGCATTTCCACATAAGCCGATTTCTCTTGCACCATTATTATTGGCCCATGGCACACCTGCTTTAAGCCCTCTGGGAGTCCTATTAGTGGTCCAGGCTGGCCTTTCCCTCTTCCATGCCTGGAAGGGAGGGTCGACAGCGCATCAGCTCCTCATAGAGCTATGCACATTTTTGGGCTCCTCTAGCGAGTATACTGCATTTGATAAGCTGTGGGGTCATATTTTGCTGGCCTTAACAGTCAGAGCTAGTCTAGATATGCGGCGTATCGCCGAAGCTTCCAATAGTGACAACCAGAGACCATTACTCTAGTTCGACTAGGACCTTAGGCCTTCTCGACTCGAGCATTTGCATTGTTTCTGAAGGAATCATACCGAGCAGCCGTGGCACTAGATTTACGACATTAAACAGGAGTGTGACATAGAAGTACAGACGATACCAAAAGATGGGTCTGTGAAGCCCTTTATGAGACCACTTAATATTTTGCAGTAAACAAAAAACCTGTCGACACATGAAAAAAAAATTAAATGCTTTGAAACATGCAAACAGCTTTCGCCATACTGGCTGCTGCCGAATCAACAAGGGTGTATCGGGGTCTAGACACCTTTGAGTCAAGAGAGGACAGGGCCAAAACGTTCATGTTAAATTCCAGTGAAATTGGGTGCTATTACATCGTTGAAATCGGTCAATTAGGAGGTCCTTGTACTCAACTAGCGCTTCCTCACAAAGGGACTGCCACAGAGCCACCTATCCGCCGGGCACCGTTCCGTCGTTTCGATTCAGCTTCCCCTAGGTCTGCTTCACATCTTCGAAGCACACAGCCTGCGTCAAAATGAGATGCGGGTTCATTTAGTTACTTGTGGAAGGTAAATGAGGACTTGAAGCCCTTAGATACCCGGTTTAACTATACAGGTTATTTACTCGATGTGGTGCGAACACTATGCTGTCGATTCGATGACATCTTTGGCCCCACATGGGGACGAGTCCTTTGCTATATGAATTTGAGGAATCTTTTTATTTCAGTTCAGGCCCTAAAGGGCTACCGAGGAGGCCTCGCAAGCATTGGTGCCCCGTTGGTGTCCGCTGGCTCTCTGTGGTCCAACAAGAGCACAGCCTGATGATGCCGCAGCAACAACACCTTTCCTCGTACGCAACTGCGCCTAGGTGCTTAAATAACGAAATCAAGAGGGAAGACTTACGTATTGAATGGCTTGCGTATTAAACGTGCTCGGCTTGTAGTCGGGGGCCTCACACCGCCTGTATCTTCGTGAGGATAGTGCGTTGAGAGTAATGCTGCCCCCAAGCTGCCCTTGCACACGTAGTGCGATGCTCCCCTTATTAGTTTGCAGGGTTTCCTGCGCCTTGCTTACTGTTGTCTGGCTGCAGTGCCTTCTCTCTCCAGGTGCTGTAGCCATAGCAGCGAGGGAGCTGCACATTTCGACAGCGAAGAGCGTGCCTGCCGCTGATCCTAATTCTGATCCGGTAGGCCATCTCCCGATCAGTCGTGGAGATGACCATTTGTTTCTTATATCCAGCAGAAGCGGGAACGGCTGCAACACAGGGGATCGGAGGTCGGCTGCATCGGCTTCGGAGCTGTCTGTTCATGTTGAGCCGCCAAGATCAGCCAGGCCAGGCCGGTTCTTCTCTTCTCCCGTATTATTCAAAGTAAAGTCTTTTGCGGCAGCGGCGATTGGAACACTAGCAATTATTTACCTGGTGATGCGTTGCACAGGAAACCGGGGGCTTCCTTCGGTGCGAGGGCAAACGCTGAGGGCACTTTCTGACTCGACAGAAAGCAGCAGCGCCAGCGACGGGGCCAGCGTCAGCAGCGACGTTGAGAGCAGCTCGGAAGGTGACTCCGGGGTGTCTGCTTGTGACGTCTTGAATGTTGAGGAAAGGCCGGCATTCTCGGCACCTAGGTGGAAAATATCTGAAGAGGAGGTCCACGACAGAGCATCCTTATTATTTAAAGAAGCCAGGGATTTAATGGCATCGGCCCTAAAAGTACTACCTCTTTTCAGGGGGCCCGTCCATAACCCTCTAACCACGTTGCTTATCATCGTGGCCCAGGAACTAGCTTCTGTTCGTTTCCATGCAGATCTTTGGGTGCAGGCACGATGGAGCCCAGCAATGGGTGAAATATTAGAAAGTGGGAGGAAACTTGTGGGCTCTGGGGAGGCTTCGAAAGCCAGTTCTGCCATGTCGAGGGGCTGCCAAAACGTGCTTTCGTTTTTGGAAAGTCTCGCTGAACATAATCCCGAGAAGAACCCGCGGGAGCAGGAACAGGCCCTGAAGGATCTGTTAGCTGCTGTGACAATGGCGCGGGCTGCATTCCATCAATGCGCAGTTGCTCTTTCCGTTCTTTTACCATGGACAGAGGCGAAAGCGCAGAAAGCAGCAGGAATCGAGGGTAGAGGGGCCAGAGGAAGAAAAGGTGACTCGCGCGTCATACCAAAAGAACTGGAGGCGCCATTGACGGCAGTGTTGACAACGGTACAATTGGCTCGCCGTGAAGCATTGCTGTCTGACCCCGAGTTAAGTGCTTGGATAGAAGTTTGCGAACGAAAACTTAGACAAAAAATTATAGCAAACTCAAAATTTGGCCGCGCAGCCACTACCGCTTCTCCGTTAGTAGCTCAAATGAGTGAACTCTTAAGAAGCTGTGAGGATCCCGTACGAAAATTGCGTACCGCCCACGATGATGCGTTCAAAAGCTCCCTCAGCGACGATTCTACGCCCGTCGTGGCCACAAAAAAACGGCCAACGAGAACAACAGAGCGGTCTTGGGCCGTAGCAGTAAGAGGGGCCCTGAGGAGAGATGGAAGTCAAACTTCTACCAGTTCCTCTAGCTCTTCTAAAGCCAAGCATGCAGACGCAGCTGCAGTACAAGCCGAAATTTCAGGAGGACAGTCTAGGCCGTCTCGGAAAAAAAGAACTGAACCTACAGTACTGTGGCTACCCCCATATTTTCCGATGCCTGGCGTATTGTCGTTGGCACCCGACGGAGGCTTACGATTCCCCGCACTTCCTCTAATTCGCAGGCCTAATATGGACCCCGTATCTTGGCCTTTAATTACAAGTAGTCCGTGGCTTTCCCTACCCGGAACAATCCCAAAGACTTCTCCGACAGCATTGGCTTTGGAGGCGCCTGCAGCGGCCCCAAAGTATTTGCTCAAAAAGAAAGCCCTGAATCCAGATGCTCCTCCATTTACACCCAAGTTGACTATGCAGGATAGGGGCGAAGGTACAACTGTAGGGACGAAGAAGAAAAAACACGATATAGTAAGAGCTCCCGGGGCGAATAAGGGCCCAGGGACACCCTTTTACGGCCATGCATGGGGCGAGCCTTCAGAAAGCACTGGGCAAGAGGAAAGTTCAGACAGTGGAGAGGAGCCCTTAACGTAGAAGAATTTTTACCTGCCAGCCTGCTTGAAACGACAGCGACGGCAAAGGCAGCAGGCAAGTGGGCAACAAGAGCAGAAGCAGCAGCGCTGGAAGAAGCACTGCCAGCGGCTGCAGGGAAAGACGTGGAAAGCTCGGATGGAAACTGAAGGAAGCTTGGACGATAACGGTTTTGTTTCCTTGGTGTTCTTTGTAATCATCTCTTCCTCTTTTCCTCAAGCTTGTTATTTTTACCACACATTTTTGTCATTTTATCAGCGTGCGTATTCGCTTCTTAGCCTCTGTGTGCTCTATTGCTCCACCTTTCCTTGATCAACTCTCTGGTATAGTGCAGCGCAGGAGCAGCTGAACGCTTTTTTAGGAGTTCGGTCAAGGCGGAAACGCGCCATGTTCATTTGGAAGTGGCTTGCTGTTGTTTACGTTGGAAAATTCCGTTGGATAAAACAAATTAAACTGATTAAAAATGTGTAGTTTTTATTGTGTACTGTGGCACGCTGCACTGTCGTAAGCTTACTTGCAAACCAGGATTTGAAGCAATCCCAAGCAAAACTTATGTATCGAGCAAGCTAGTTTATGATTCATGCGTATGCTTGCAACGTACGTACAGATTTGACATGCGATATGCTTGCATGTAATGCATGCATGCATTTGCTCCGTAAATTAGACTAATGTAGATGTTCCTGTCGCCTCTTTGATTTCTGGCACGGAACTCATTAAAATGGCTCGAGAACTATTCTGAAGGCCATTTTGTGGCGGTGGAAAGCTTTGCTTGTGGGTATATTTGTGAGTGGGCTTCAAAGAACCGAGCTTTTCGAGCGTAACCGTGACACAGTTCTAGTGCCTTGATAAAGAGCACCAGTGCCATGCGTTATTGTGTCGTCTCCCTCCTGAAGCCCGCTGTAGGCTCTTTTTTCTTTTAGCCGGCATGCCTCCGACGCCTGCGCACCTATTGTAGGTGGTCTGAGCACAAGCATAGTAACAACCTCAGCTGCAAGGCAGAAGGTCGCAATAACTCGGCTTGTCGCTGACTTCACTTTTGTATTGAAAAAGGCCGTTGTTGCATCCTAGGTCGTATGCCCATCTGCCCAGCTGGTCCTGCGTCCCATAGATCACTTTTTAGATGAAGCGAAAATGAAGGGCGAATTCATCTACACCCTTCTTTCTTTTCTGGCATTTCGTCTCATAACCACACTTTTGTTGAGCCAGGAGGGAAAAAAACGAAAGCGTCACCTTCCAAATGGCACGTGAGCCATAGAGAATTACTACACCCACTGCCAGGACGAATCTTCACCATTTTTTGTCCAATGTGTGTTGGAAAGAGCTAGCTGAGGAAAATTCGAACCCTTCGGTTACTCTACAGCAGATCCTGCCCGCCCACGTTGTGGTTGCCTCATGTGATTCTGCTTTTGAGTTCTGTGGGCATAAAGATGCTGAAACATCCGGCCTTTTCTATGCTCGAAAGTTCTTAAGTCCAAAGTTGAAGTGACGGTCCAGTAGTCTATTGCAGTGAGATACTTCAAAATGCGCCAACGATACTTCATCAAAGACCCAGTTTCTTGCCTTGCAGGTGATACATCTTTCCAGGTTGCCGCTGCTGTTGCTGCCGCAAGCTAAAAAGGTAGTGAGACTGACTTATACAATGAAGACTGACCAGGGGTCTTCCACACAACGACTTTGCGCTGTGCAGCCCACAGTGGCGGTGTAGTACTTCTCTGCCAGCCAGAGGGAACGCATACGCAAGATTTTTATATCATTCTTCAAGTCTACACGTAATATTTGACACGCGGATACTCATGCGCCAAAATACATGCATATACATTAGAAAAGTGTGGAATAACACATACATGCAATATGTAAAGGTGCATTGAACGACGAGTCTTGCTATGAATTAAACCTATGCATGTGTGGATAAAATCGCGCTTGCACCGAAAAAAAAATAAATGCAGGGAAATCGCAAAAACAACCGTAATAAGCAAGAGAGAGACAAACTTAAACCCGCGAGCATCCCAATAAATCTTGATCCATATTTTTAAATCAGCGGCGTCCACCACAGTGAGGAACGGCAATTCCTTGAATGCTCTACGCTGTTTTTGCCATAGCTAAAATTGCTTCAAATAAAATGTGCAAGCACTTCCCTATTGTAGCATGCCCTGGCCTTCATTTGACCCGCCGCCAGTCCCCGGCAGCCTCTCTAGAAAGGAAATGCAAAAATAGAGCAAAACCGAATGAAGACAGGCAACAGAGGTCACATCAAGGAGACACAAACAGTAGAACAGAACGTGGAAATAAGTGCAGTGGCGAAAAACAAGAAAACTGCAGCAGCAGTCGCTTTGCGTGTGGGGCGTCTTCCCCACGGCCTCTGTCTGAGGCTTATCTATCGGCATTTCTCTATGCACCTGCAGCTCTTGCCGATTCGTTTGCTGATGCTGCTGCCTGAGCATCTGCCGCTGCTCCCACTGCCACCGCTGAACCTTCCGCTGTTGCTGTCGGCATTCCCTCCAGTGCCAACAAGAGTAAAAACAAAAGTAGTACAACATCACTGCGTCATAGTTAAATGCATTTGCTTCTGCTGCTGCTCTCCCGTTGCTTCAAGTATCACGCCCAAATCAAGGCCACAGAGGGACGCAAACGACTGGCTGCAAGGGGCCATTTTCATTTTCTTTGGATCTTCTGCATTCATCACCCCCGAGTGGCTCGTTGCTTGAATAGTTTGAGAAGATTCAAGATGATCATGGTAGGACCCAGGTGTCAGAAACAACTTTAGAGCTGTCCTCAACCCTTAGATGGTGCCTTAGAGCCTAAAGACCGATAACAGGCTCTTCAGACAGACACCTTAATGCGTCTTCCCTGGGGCTTCTACAAGACTGCACAAAGCCTAGGACTCTGCCAGAGGTTATTTTAGGGGCCTCCAAAAACCTCAATAGAGGGACCCAATACAGGTTTCTCAAAGCTTTCTGTGCTGCTTTCCTAAGAGGTCCCTTGAAGAGGGCCTTCAATGCGCTGCCGTGGGGGCTCATACAAAAAGTCCTGTAGCCAAAAGCCATAAAAGAGGTCAGGAGACTAAAACCACTCGCTTTTCATGCCAAAGAATCAGGAAAACGAAAAGGAAAGATAAAGAGCGCCCCACAACTCTAATAAATAAAACCCGTGAAGCTCGCAGAAGAGGAACGGGGGTTCCCAGACAGGCGAGAACGGGGCGATGTAAGGTACGAGAAGCACAATTATCGCGCTTTCCAGAGTAACCTCGAGATCTATGTGGCTTCCGTCAGCCTTGCTCTCCTGCTGCAAATCCTGCTCCAGGAGTGTTCGCTGGATTCCTTGCTGCAGTTCGTGCTGCAGGGGCTTTTGCGGCACATCCTACTTCATGCTTCTGCTGCGGCGTTTGGCGCTGACCTTTTTGCTGTTCGTATTGCACACGCTTGGGCTACATCTTGTATTCAAACTTTTCATGGAGTGTTTCTCCGACAGCGCCTGCTGCAACTCCTTCTGCAGGTGTTCGCGCCGCACCTTTTTCCGCCTGAGTTTGTGCTTCATCTTCCGCAAGTCATGCGAACGATTTCGCACCTTCTGCTGCTCCTATTGTTGTAGATGCTTCCGCGACTTCTTCCGCCTGAACCGTGGTGCCCGTTGCAGGTTCATGCTGTGAATCTCTTGCTGCAGTTCCCACTGCGGACGTTTGCACTGCATCTCCTGCAGTGCTTACCCACGTACTCGTGCTGCAGCATCCGCTTCGGTTTCTCCTTCGACTTCAGCTGCAGCTTCCGCTTCAGCTTCCGCCGCATATTCTCCCGCATCTTTCGCTGCAGCTTCCCCTGCAGCTTCTGCTGCAGCTTCCGCTTCAGCTTCCGACGCATCTTCTGCCGCTACTTCTGCTACAGCTTCTGCTTCGGCTTCCGCAGCAGTTTCCGCTTCAGCTTCCGCAGCAGCTTCCGCTTCAGCTTCTGCTTCAGCTTCCGCTGCAGCTTTCGCTTCAGCTTCCGCCGCGTCTTCTGCTTCAGCTGCTGCTGCAGCTTCCGCTTCAGCTTCTGCTCCTTTTGCTTCAGCTTCCACTGCAGCTCCCGCTGAAACTGCTTCTGCGTCGTGTGCTCCCCAAGAATTTGCGGACAAGTCTGACGGGACTACCGAGACAGATACAGAACGATGAGCGGCACGATGGCCACGACGACGGCTAGAACGACGAGGTAGGGAAGCAGAACTGTGTGATCCCGAGTCAGCAGAATCAGCAACGTCAGCTGAAGAGGCTGAAGAGGCAGGTGCGACACTAGGAGAAGACGCTTCTGAGGAGGGATCAGGAGGAACAAAAGAGCCCTGGTACATGGGAACAGGACCAACAGGAACGGGGGGGTAGACGGGAAGAGAATCGGCAGAAGGCGGTGGGTATCCAGGATGAGGACCGACAGGAGGGGGTGGATGGGCTGGAAAAGGGCCCACGGGAGGAGAGGGGTACGTAAGAGGACCAATAGGGGGAAGTGGGTAGGTGGGAGGTACAGCGGGACGGGTTCCGTAGTCAGTAGGACCAAAGGTAGGGGGTGGATAGGCAGAAGAAGGACCAGCGAAAGTGGGCGGATAGGCAGGAGAAGGACCAGTGGGAGGAGGCGGATAGGAAGAAAAAGGACCAATGGGAGGGGCTGCATGAGGAGGAAAAGGACCAACGTGAGGGGGTGGGTATGGGGGTGAAGGACCAACGGGAGGGGGTGGATAGGGGGGTGGAGGACCAACGTGAGGGGGTGGGTACGGAGGTGAAGGACCAACGGAAGCGGGTGGATAGGCGGAAGAAGGACCACTGGTAGAGGGGGGATAGGCAACATCAGGACCAACACCAGCGGGTAGGTAGGCAGAAGGACCGACTGGACGGGGTGTGTAGGCGGGAGGAGGGCCAAAAGCTGGCCCTGGGTACATGGAATCAACATTAACTGCAGGAGGTGCGTAAACGGGATCAGGAGCAACAGGAGGCTGCAGGTTCTCAGGAGGGTCATTTGGAGGAAGTGAGTTATCGGCAGGCGAACCAGCAGGAGAACCTTGATAGTCAGGATGAGATTCAACAGGAGAGGGTGGGTGTTCACTAGGGGGGTCAGCAGGAGAGGATGGAGTATCGGAGGCAGGATCACTGGGTGAAGGTGGGTACTCAGCAACAGGTTCCTCCGTAGGTGGGTAGCCTGTTTGATCACCAGCAGGAAGGGCTGCGTAGGGGGAATTTGGATCAACAGAAGGGGGTGGGTAGGCGGGATTTGGATCAACAGAAGGGGGTGGGTAGGCGGGATTTGGACCAACAGGAGGGGGTGGGTAGCCAGGAAAAACACCGACGCGGGGGGGTGGGTACGCAAAAGGACCAGCCGGAGGGGGTGGGTAGGGGGGGTGAGGGCCTACAGGAGGGGGTGGGAAACCATGATGAGGACCAAAAGGAGGGGGTGGGTAGGCGGGATGTGTACCAACAGGCGGGGTTGGGTAGCCGGGACGAGGGCCACCAAATGGAGGGAGGAACTCATGAGGACCACCGGGCATCTGTGCGAAGGCATTGGGGCCGAAAGGAGGACCTGGTTGCATGGGAACAGCACCAAGAGGAGGTGCAGAGGGAGGAGGCGGGCCAAAACGAGGGCTTGGGTAGGTGGGGAAACGGCCAGTAAAAGGATGCCGGAATTTGCCCCTATTGTCGGCGAAAGGACGTTGGCGGCCTCGAAGGGTGAAGGCTCGAGGACGAGGAAACCCGCGGGCTGGGTGGCCATTAGGATGACCAGCAGGCGGTCTCAAGTAAGGCAGAGAATTGCCAAAAGGAGGGCGTGGGAAAGCCCGAGGAGCAGCAGAAAGCCGTGGGTGGAAGGTAACAGGACCCATAGAACGGCATGAGCCAACCCCAGGAGGACAGAAAGGACTTTGTTCGGCAGCGTTAGGATCCAAAGGCTGGGGTCCGTAGGAAGCATGCATACCAGCAGGAGGGGCAGAAGCAGCAGAAGGCACATCAAATGGAGCTTCTGGGTAGGCAGGAGCACCATCAACAGGAGTACTTGGTGCCCCAGAACTGCTGACTGCAGAGCCTTCAGAGGAGGGATAAGCGTCAGTATGGGCATCTGCCAAGGTGGAATGAGCATCAACGGGTGGGGCGGAGGCAGAGGTAGGATATTCAACGACTGCAACTGAGCGGGAAGCGGGATGGTCAACAGGTGGAGCCGAGGCAGCTGTGGGATAATCAGGAATTGGGCTTGAGGAAGCCGAACGAAAATCACTCGAAACGGCTGAGGAGGAAAAATGCCCTTCAGCAGGTGGGTCGGAGGCAGTAGAGCCATCATAAGGGCCGTCTGAAACGGAAGGGGGACCTGAATCGAGCGGCTCTGAAGCGGTAGAAGGATCTGTAGAAGGCGGCTCTGACCCGCGGGAAAAGCGTAGAGAAAGCTGAAGCGAGCCAGCAGGAGAATCAGCAACAACAGGCTCTGAGGAGGAAGAGGCTTGACGAACGAGAGGCTTTGGAGAGGAAGAAGCACGATGAACATCAGGCTCTGAAGCAGAAGAGGAGTCCGCAACAGGCGGCACTGCCGGCAGTTCTGGCAAGCCCGAGGGATGATTAGTTGGCTCTAAGAAGACGGAATGATAATCAGCGGATGCATTTTCACCGTCAGGCAAACCATCTTGCGGTGATTCCGAAGCTTCGGAAGGATCATCAGCTTGTGCCTCTGGCATACTGGAAGGATCATCAACAGGCTGGGGTGGCGCCGTGAGATGATAACCGCCAGCAGCAGGTGAAATGACCAAAGGACGATGAACAAGTGGGCCTATGGGGGGGAAGGGAAAACCAGGCGCTGGAAAAACGCCGGCGGCAGGGGATGAGGTGGAGGTAGGAGCATGTAGAGTCTGTAGGTAGAAAGCGGTTTGCGCAGCAGGAATTGGTGCTGCGGCAAGAGCAGGAGGTGCGACAGCAAAAGCAGCAGGTGCGGCAGCAAAACCAGCAGCATCACCTCCAGCAGGGTCTGGAAACGCTGCGGCGGTACCCGCGGCAGCGCCAGAGCTGCTCCACGAAGCAGCCTCATCACCATCTGTATAAGCACCAGTCCCTGCTACAGCTTCTGCAGGGGACGCCGCGGTGGCCCCTGCAGCAGCTTGTGTTTCAGCCCCAGCTTGCGGCCTGGTCAACAAATGCACACGCGGCCAGGTTCGAGTAGGAGCCCCAGCAACCGCCTCAGTAGCGGCAGAGCCGGCCTCCGCACTGTTTGGCATCTTTGCTGCAGGACTCCTCGAGAGGGTCTTTGAAGCAGCCCTTGCTGCAGCCTCAGCTACAGCCCTTGGGGCTACATGGTACCTCTCGGGCACCGAGTGTCTGCTACGCCAGAAGCCGGAACCAAGAAATAAAATTCCGCGGCGGCGTGGGAAAGAAGTGGCAGCAGCAGGTGCAGCAGCAGGGGCAGCAGCTGCAGCGTCCGAGTCCCTCCCCGCATCGTCATCGCTGTCCTCCGCAGCGTCATCGCTCTCCTCCTCAGCTTCTTCAGCAGCGCGAGCAGCAGCTTCTTCAGCAGCGCGAGCAGCAGCACGAGAGGCAGCGCGGGCAGCAGCGCGAGCAGCAGCGCCAGCTGCGTGATCCCCAGCTACGGTGTGCTGGGCCATCGGGAGAGGCAGCCTACTCTTGGGCACTCTCAACTTGGCCTCGTACTTGAGGCAGTTGGCCTGCTCCCTGAGGACTTCTTGCAGGCGCCTGTCAGCCACACCCAAGAGCTTGCGGAGCTGCGAAAGCAAAGACCAGTCCTGCAGACGTTTGGACATGCTGGCGGTGTCGAGGAAGATGCGGTGTTTGCACTTGGGCTCGCAAGTGAGCAACCAGGCGGTGAGGTTGACGTCGGAGCCGGCGTTGCCCATGCGGGTTCTCTTCAAGGCCGTGAAGAAAGTGGAAAGGGAAATCCCCAGAGC
This sequence comes from Eimeria tenella, assembly GCF_000499545.2. NCBI lineage: Eukaryota > Apicomplexa > Conoidasida > Eucoccidiorida > Eimeriidae > Eimeria > Eimeria tenella. The sequence goes on from NW_013541457.1 coordinate 86,953, forward strand.
CCGCGGCACGCAGCTCATATGTCTTCGCTCTCTGATGTCGCCGGACGTGGCGGCCCCCGGCTCGTTGTCCTGCTTCCACATCTGGCTGAAGGCTCTCCTGCGGCGGAAGCCTCTCTGCTGCCAGGGCAAGAGCGTGTTGAGGGCGCGGACGGACTGGGCCACGGTGGCCCTGCCCATGGTAATTGCGGTGAAGAGCCCCCGGGTGGCCTCGAGGGGCCCCAGGTGGGGCCCCCAGGGCTTGCGCCCGCGCACGTTGCCCAGGAAACGCATGACTCTGCGGCCCCGCCGCGACATGGTGCAGAAGGTCTTCCTGTAGTACCAAGGCGCAAGCAGGTCGCGGCCCTGTTCCTGCACTTCGTCGGCCACGGCTTCCCACTGCTGCAGCACCCACGGGTCTGCGTAGAATCGCACGAAAGCCAGTTCTTGAATGGCCACCGCCAGCAGCAGCACTGACGTCGTCAGGGAGTTCCTGTCGTCCAGCAGCGGCAGCAGCTTCCGGCCCATCTTCAGCAAGTCCGTCAACTCCTGAAAGAACAAAAGGGCCCGCTCGTGCACCCGATCAGTAGTCAGTCGCTCTATGGGCCTCGCTGCTGCCTTCGCCAGAGCATCCCGGTACTCCGCTGTCAGGCAAGAAGACCACCCCATGCCCCTTCTGGGCCCGCCTTCCTGCTCTTCCTCGCTGGAGCCCTCTTCTTTGTCCAGACTTGAGCTGCTGCCGGCCTCGTCGGAGGCCGCCAGCGCCCGCGCGGAGCCGCGCCGCTGCAGCGACGCGCGCTGCCCCACGTGGCAGCGAAGAATCAGGTAGCCCAATGCAAGCAGGCCTACTGCTGCAGCGGCCAAGTAGCCGCCTTTGGACATCGCTGGCCGTTTCCAGGTCGCCGGGAACTCCGGACTTCCTTTCAAGGCCTCCAACTGCAACTGAGCTGCTGGCTGCGGAGCCTCCATGCTGCCGCTGCCGCTGCTCATCGGCGCGATCCAGGTCGAGTCGCTTGCCTTTTCTATAACCTCACCGCCGGCATGGGCGGCGGCGAATACCTGCATTCCTGTTTCTGCAGCAGCCGCCACTGCCGCCAGGCCTACAAATCCTCCAATAAAACACTGAGAGACATTTCGCCCAAAGCAGCTGCCGCTGCAGCGGCTACAGCCGCTGCCAGCGTAGCGCCTTACCCGCATCGCCTCCAGGCAAACTCAGTATGTCGATCCCCAAAATTCGACCCCTACAAAACGCCAAATTTCAAGGAGGGCCTACGAAGCCCGCAGTAAGGAGCCGATGCTTCGGCCTTTGCCTGTGTCTTTGTAGCTCTTTGGCACGCAGCCGATGACCTGCCTCGGACGCCTGGGCTGCAGCACAAGCACTACTCCGTAGTGCACAGGGCGCCTCAGAGCCGGATTGGCTCTTTTACGATCTTTAAAGAGAAGAAATAAACTCTGGAAAAAATTAATTATAACAAGAAAGATGGCCGAAGACTCCCCACAGACGACAGCGGGCCGCATTGCGTGTCCACTGCGGCAATGGTGGGAAGCCACGTTAACGGAGGAGGCAGTGAAAGCGATATGTCCACAAGAGTGAAACTAAGGCAACTGATACTACTTTTCATTGTTAATCTTTATATTTCAGAGTTTCTCACGCTGTTTCAAAGATAATCCATTGAGCCACCGTGTGTCCTGTCTCACAGAACCACTAGCAGCTCAAGGAGCAAAAAAAGATGCTCTTCACTATCCGTCGTAGTCTAGGTGGTTAGGATACGCGGCTCTCACCCGCGCGACCCGGGTTCAAGTCCCGGCGACGGAACGTTTTCACTGTTTTCTTTTTTCAGTCTAACTAAGCCCCCTAATTGGTTTTTGATGGTGATGTTAGTCCTTTTCCAATTAAGCACGTTCAGCCTTCTTCTCACCACTACAGCCGCAACGCGCAGCAGGAAGCTGCGGTGCGCTGTGTGACAGCATCACATCGACGGCTACTGCCGGCCCACTGCAGTGAAGCGAAGCGCAACGAATTATCCCCGATGGGCTTTTTAATAAGAGAAACTAAAAAGGGACTTCTGTGGAACTAAATATAACGAATGTACTCCAGCCTGCGTCAGGCCAGTGCCCGCCACCACTCCAGGTGGGGGCAGTTACACAATCTGCCGGTGCCGGCTGTGGCTCAACGGTAAGCACTTTGTGTCATTAAATCATTTTACATCTATAAGAAAACAGAAGGAATAATTAAGTGACTCGCGGAGTATCTTATTTGGCAGCCCGCGGCGTGACCTGCATGTGCTGCCGCTGTTTCCGCTGCGCCTGGGGATCCCCGCTGCGCGACACGGGGGTTTGCAGCGGCTTTTCATTGGGTGTTTTGCCTCTTTTTGTGTCTCCTTTTTATTGTTTAGATCGCATGAAGGGTAATTGGGGCCTTTACTCTCTGTCTCGGCGCGGCTTGCAGTGCCGCCTCTGTCCCCCTGTGTCTGTCGCCCAGATGGTGTTCTTGACGACGGGCTTCAACCCTAAACCCTAAACCCTAAACCCTCGGGGGACTTCTCAAACCCTCCTCGATGTAGTTGGTTGTGCGTCTCTGTGTCTCTTTCCTGCCTGGCGGCGGCTCTGCGTTCTCTCCTCGACTCCCGCGCTTCTTGGGGCCTCCGCCAGCTGGCTGTTTGTGTCTCCAGCGGGCCCTCTTGACCACTTAAAGGGCTTCCGTGGAGAGCCATTTGCTTCTTTTTAGCGTTATTAAGAGGATTCAAAATGGTTGAAATTCGAATTGCCCACACCTCGTCCACTGTCGATGCAGCCAAGCCTCTACAGCAGCACCACGGGCTCTCTCAGTCCAAGTCCGCGGCCGCGCAAGGGCCCCCCTTGGGGGCCCCCCTGCATCCCCAGGAGGCGCTGTTTCCGCGGCCGTTGGCTTGCTGCGCCATCTCCGCGGGTCCGGCCGCTGCTGCTGCTGCGGAGCGGCCGCGCAGCAGCTGCAGCAGCAGCTGCAGCAGCAGCGCAGAGCGTTTCGTGAGCAGCAGCAGCAGCATAGAGACGGAGGGCCTGTGCGTGGGTCTGCGCAGCGTGGCGATTGAGCCGAAGTGCAGCAGCAGCCCGCCGCAGCGCGGGGAGCAGCAGCAGCAGCAGCTTGCAGGAGCAGCGGCTCGCGCCGCCGCCGCGGGCCGCGCAGCTGAGGGGCCCCCCGGGGGCCCCCCGAGCCCCAAAGACAGCCAGGGGGGCCCCCGAGAAGTGGCTTTTGGATTTTTAACTTTTCTTTTCTGCGGAGTGGCCTCCCTGGTGTGCTGGCAGTCGCTGCTGGGGATGCTGCCGTACATCGAGCAGCACGCCTACGGGGGGGCCCCCTACGGCAACAGCGTCTTAGGCATATACCAAGTGGGGTGCATTGCTGTTCAATTAATTTTCATTTTCTTTATTGATGCCATGAAGCCCTCTTTGGTGGTTTCTGCCGTTCTCTGCGACGCCACGCTCGCCGCGCTGCTGCCCCTCGTCCTGACCAGGTGTACGTACACCCCAAGCCTCCTGCTCTTCCACGCAGTCGCTCTCCTCTTCGGCGTCTGCGCTGGGATCGTCTCCGGGGGATCCATTGCCCTCGCCTCTTCCCTCCCCTTTGGCTTTATTGGCTCCTTCTCCATGGGTCCGTCCTGCTGCTGCTGCTGCGGAGCCGCTGCTGCTGCTGCGGAGTCGCTGCTGCTGCTGCGGAGTCGCTGCTGCTGGAGAGTCGCTGCTGTTGCTGCTGCTGCGAAGTAGCTGTTGCTACTGCGGAGTCGCTGCTGTTGCTGCTGCTGCGAAGTAGCTGTTGCTACTGCGGAGTCGCTGCTGTTGCTGCTGCTGCTGGGGAGTCGCTGCTGCTGCTGCTGCTGCGGAGTCGCTGCTGCTGCTGGCGGTTCGCTGCTGCTGCTGCGGAGTTGCTGCTGCTGCTGCGGAGTCATTGCTGCTGCGGAGTCGCTGCTGCTGGACAGTCGTTGCTGTTGCTGCTGCTGCGAAGTAGCTGTAGCTACTGCGGAGTCGCTGCTGTTGCTGCTGCTGCTGGGGAGTCACTGCTGCTGCTGCGGAGTCGCTGCTGCTGCTGCTGCTGTGGAGTAGCTGCTGCTGCTGGTGATTCGCTGCTGCTGCTGTGGAGTCACTGCTGCTGCTGCTGCTGTGGAGTAGCTGCTGCTGCTGGTGATTCGCTGTTGCTACTGCGGAATCGCTGCTGTTGCTTCTGCTGCTTCTGCTGGGAAGTCGCTGCTGCTGCTGCGGAATCGCTGCTCCTGCTGCGGAGTCTCTGCTGCTGCTGCGGAGTCGCTGCTGCTGCTGGGGAGTCGTTTCTGCCGCTGCTGCTGGGGAGTCGCGGCTGCTGCGGAGTCGCTGCTGCTGGTGCGGAGTCGCTGCTGCTGCTGGGGAATCGCTGCTGCGGAATCGCTGCTGCTGCTGCTGCTGCGACGTTGTCGGGGTGGGGGGGGTTGAGGCCCTCGTCTGTTCTGTTGCTGGAAGGCTGCTGCAGCTGCTGCTGGGCCGCCACGGCTGCTGCTGCTCCTGCGCCTTCGCGCTTGCTGCTGCTGATTTGCCATTCCTGCTGCTGCTGCTGCTGCTGCTTGGCTGCAGGTCAGGGTGTGTGCGGCATCGTCGCCTTCATAGTTAACTTGGTGGCCTCGCGCTACCTCTTCGACTTGGCCACTTATCAAGGAGCCGTGCACATGTTCTGGTGAGCACAGCTAGCTGCTTGGCTAGCTGCACAGCTAGCTGCATAGCTAGCTGCATAGCTAGCTGCGCAGCTAGCTGCAAAGCCAGCAGTGGGCGCGTCCCGCCGGCGGCCACAGCTAGCCAACCCGTAGCTAGCCGCTGGCTAGTAGCTAGCCGCTGTGTAGTCAGGCAGCAAGTGTCTAGCTGGCTAGCTAGCTCGTTAGCAGGCAAGCTGCGTGGGGAGCTAGCTGGCTGCAGCATGAGACGCAGCAGCAGAGGCCGTTTTGCCCTGTTTTGTTTTTCCTGCGTTATCCGTGGAGCTGCTGCTGCTGTTTTTGCTGCAGGTTGGTATTTGGGGCAAGTGCAGCGGTGTCTCTGGTGTCAGCTGTGCTGCTGCTGGTGTCACTGCAGCAGCCGTGGGCTCGCGGAGGGCTGCAGCGTTACTGGGTAGCGAAGCGCGCGCGCGCAGCAGCAGCAGCAGCAGCAGCTGCAGCAGCAGCAGCAGAGGAAGAGCAGGAGGGCTCCCGGACGCGTTGTGGCGTGTGGTCGCTGTCGTGCGCGTGCTCTGCAACAGCAGCAGCTGCTCCGCAGCCGCAGCAGCAGCAAAGCGCGTGGCAGCGTTTCCTGCGGCGGTGGAGAGGAACCCACGCAGCAGCAGCAGAAGCAGCAGCAGCAGTGAGAGCAGCAGGAGACGCGCGGACGCAGGAGCTGGTGGTGATCCGCAAGGGCGCGGGGAGCAGCAGCTGCAGCCTGACGAGCCCGCGCAGCAGGAGCAGCAGCTTCTGGCGGCTGCAGCCGGAAGGCGCCGAGACGGAAGGCGCCCCCGCAGCAGCAGCAGCAGCAGCAGCGGGGGAGATCGACGAGAGCACGCTGCCCTCGCGCGGCTGGCGACACATTGCTGCTGCCAGCTGGCCGTATTTGTTCAGTGTGTTCTTCACGCTGGCTGTGAGCATGCACTTGTACCCGCGGGTGGGGCCAATTGGCTGGAGCAGCAGCAGCAAAAGTGCAGCAAATGAACAATATATAATACTATTTGGAGTGTTTTGCATGGGGGACTTCGTGGGAAAGGCGCTGCCGGACCTGTCGAGGCACCCGAAGCTTCGCTGGCTGCGGCTCTCCCGCCGCGCGCTGCTGCTGCTGGTGCTGCTGCGGCCGCTGCTCGGAATCTTCTTTGTTCTCGGCACCGTCTTCGTGGAACATCCCTTTTTTAATTCTTTTGCTCTTTACTTTTTCCTAATTGCTGCTCTCGCGGTCACCAACGGCTGCTGCGCCACCACTGCCATTGCAGGCGCCTGTGCTGCTGTCCCAAGATTCGAGGAAAAGGAAATCGTCGGGCCTGCTGCAGTGCTGCTGCTGCTCCTGGGCATTGCCTGTGGGGTCTACTCTGCCTACATCTACTGAGCAGCAGCAGCAGCAACAGCAGCGGCGGTGGCGGCACCCTTGCTGCTGCAGCAAGCGGCAGTGGCAGCAATTGCATAGCCAGCAACTAGAACAGCGCTGCAGCAACTGGTGCCCAATGGATGTGGCTCCCATTACAGCAGCAGCAGCAGCTGCTGCAACGGGAGCAGCAGGTGGCTCTTTGGTTCCGTTTTGACGCCTTCAGGAGCGCTGAGTGCCAAAGGCAAAGAGAGAAAAGGGAAGACAGAAGACAGAGAATAAGAGAGACTAAGTAAAGGAATGGACAGAAAGACCAAGAGACGAACAGACGCGCTGTTGCAGCCGCAGCAACAGCAACGGCAGCATTATTTGTGCTGCTTTTGCAGCCTCGGCGGGGGCTGCATGTACATCATTAACTCGAAAAACGTTGAGCAGCAGGGGCAGCAGCAACTGCAGCAGCTGCTGCTGCCGCCCAGTGCTGCAGCGAAAGTCCTTCGCAGTGCAGCAGCGGCAACAGCAGTAGCGAGCTCGCCGTCTCCCTGCAGTCACTAGGGGCCGTTGCTTTTTTTGGCGGAGTGCATGCGCCGTAATATTGCATGCTGATCACTATATGTACGTACATTTCATCTGTTGCTGCAGCAGCAGCGACAGCAGCAGCAGCAGCAGCCATAGCTTTGACAGACGCCAAGTTGTACAGCTAGACGAATAGTACGGCGCCGTGCGGGTCCTGCGCCGGGCCCAAGGCGCTCCAGCACCCTAGCAAGCTAGCTGGCTCAAACGAATAGCTAGCTGGCTAGCTAGCTAGCCAGCTAGCTAGCTAGCTGGCTAGCTACTGGCCGGCAAGCTGCCGGCCAGCCAAGCCCATCGTTAGTATTCCTCGGCCCGTTTCTGCAGCTAGCTGGAACTAGCCACCGAAGCAGTGGTGGCTGGCGAGCTAGCCGCTCAGCTAGACCCCAGCTAGCTAGCTGGCTGGCCCGTCCGCCCCCTAGCCGGCTAGCTAGCTAGCTAGCTAGCCATTAATTTGCCCATAGTTCCCGCGGTGGTTTTCCAGCACATGCTGGGAATGCCTTCGGCGCAACAAACAGGAAACCACCGAAGTTAAGAACAGCCAGGACGGGGTAGCCACACAGAGAGAAAAGAACCAAACTAGAGCTGGCGGCTGCTGCTGCAGCAGCAGCCGCAGTAGCAACAGCAGCGGCAGCGATAGTTAAGCACCAGCAGCAGCGGCTACAGTTGCAGCAGCAGCAGCAGCAAACTCTAGACGGACGAAATTATCGAGTTGTGTTAAAGAAGCCGAACTGAAAGTCAGGCCCCATTGCGAATGCAGCGGGGCGGCAGAGGCGCACTGGGCCTGCCGTGACTGCTGCTGCTGTGGCTGCTGCTGCTGCTGCTGCTGCTTGTAGCAGCAGCAGGCTACGAGACGGGTCTACAGTTGCTAGCCCGGGGAAAACACATATAACTCAATAGAGCCGGAGGCTTCCCGCCACCCTCGAAGAGGCCTAGCGGGGCTTCGCGGGCCCCCCAGCGCTTCGCCGGCCGCTAGGGGCAACTACAGGCCCGCAGGGGGCCCCCAGGGGCCCCCAGGGGCCCCCAGGAGTCCCCTAGGGGGGGTCCGGAGAACCCGCGAGGGGCCCCTGTCAGCCCCTGCGGCTTCGGAAGGCGTGTCAAAGACTCCCTGAGGGTCTAGCGCGGCCCCGGGGCTGCCCAGCCTCCTGTGGGGCCCCCCGGAGGCCCCTCGGGCTTCTGTGTATACCCCCGGGGCCCCTCGGGCTCCAGTGGGGCCCCTTAGGGGCCCCGCCAGCGAACTCCAGGGGCCCCCCGGGGGCCCCCAGGTGAGGCCAAGGGCAACAGGCTCTGGGGAAGAGAGTCCTTGTGTCGGCTTCTTCCGAAGGAACTTGCGCTGCACAAAGCTGCTGGGGCTGTCTCTTACTCCTCTCTTTGTTCTGTGTAGGCGGGGGCCCCCAGGCCCCTTTTCTGGGGGCCCCAGAAGCCTTGTGCTGGGGCCCCCTTGAACTTTAGAAAGAACTAAACTAGGAGAGCCTCAAACCCTGACAAACAGGATATATATTTGTTCGTTTGTGTCCCGAAGAAAACGCCCAAGGCCTCTTTAGGCCCGCTTTGTCTCTTGGCCAGCCACGGGCTTCTCGGGGGCCCCCTGGGGCCCCCCCAGCGTGCCTTTGGGTGCCCCCGGGGCCCCGCCAGTAAGCGCATCGAAAGTAAGGCGCAACAGAAGTCAAGCGCTGCTGGGGGGCCCCTCCAGGCCCCCCGGGGCCCCCTCCGGGGGCCCCCTGGGGTCCCCTGGGGTCCCCCGGGGGCCCCCTGGGGGCCCCCGAAGGGGCCCCCAGTGAACTCTGCCCTCCTTTGGGGCTTTGCATGCGGCCCAAGCTGAGTCAACCCAGGAAAGAGTCCGGGGAACTCGAAGGCGAGGGAATGTGAGTTTCCGCCTGAGAGGAACACGAAGAAGCTGCGGGGCTGGGGGCTGGGCTTTTGGGTTTGCTGGACTTTGGCCTGCTTCTGCATTGTCTGCAGCGGCTCTTGAACGGGGCCCCTGTGCGCCGGCGCGGTGGCCGCTGCTGCTGCTGCTGCTGCTGCTGCGGCTGCGGCTGCTGTGGCTGCGATTCCTGCGGTAGCAGCTGCTGCTGCGCCTGCGCCCCTGGCCCCAGAAGCACAGGCCGCAGCTCCAGGTGCGCCGGGCCGCCCGATAGGGCACCTTGGCCTGCTGCTGCTGCTGCTGCTGCGGCTGCTGCTGCTGCCTCTCTCTCCACACTCAGTATGAAGGAGTCCAACAAATCAACTTGTCGATTCCATAAGTGAATGCAGTAGGAACCCTCAGCAGGAGAGCCATCTGCCTGTGAGCTCAACTCGAAAAGTTCGGCAGAGGGTTCCCCGAGGTGTCTGTACACCTGAGGCTGGTCGGGAAAGCTAGCGCACATGAGCGGCAGAAATAAACTAATTCTGGTGTTTGCAATTGCTGCAGTAAGTCCAGCTGCTGCTGCAGATCCTCCTGCTGCAGCGGCTTTGGCCGGGCGGCGGGATAAAAGCTCTGCTGCTGCTCGTGCTGGTGTCTTTGTTACCTTGAGCCTGCTTACGGGCTAGCATATGTCTGCTACCAAAGACAAAAAGAATAAAACTTTACAAGTGAAGGCTGCTGCTGCTGCTGCTGCTGCCTGACCGCCGGTCTGCCTCCCCACTCGGGCAGCAAAGACAGCCGATGAAGCGACAAGCCGAGGGGGAAAACGAGGTACTGAAGGCCACTGTTACTGTACGGAAAAGACAGAAAATAAAAAGAAGTCTATACAATTATATTCTTATTGCTTAGCTAATAGTTTTGTGAAATGCTGCGGCAGAAAAAAGCAGGAGAGCAGATCAGCGCGCGCCGATCGATCACGGAAGAGCCGCAGCAGCAGCGACTTTCGCTGCTGTTGCTGCCCATTGTTGCTGCTGCTGCTGCTGCTGCCCTGAGCTTCGGTTTAGCCCAAGCAACTCCGCAGGCCTTACTTTCTGTATTTATTAATTTTGCAACAGAAAGGAAGAGACAAAAGCAAACATAGAAACTGGCGTAGGGGGCGTCCCGTCCGTCGGCAGCTCGGCGGTTCACCCATCCCTGTTGCCGTGTCTGTCGCTTTCCATCTCTGGCGGGTCCAACTTTATTCAAACTTTTGCATTAAATACAATTTAACAGACGGTTTTTGTGAATTTATTCCGGAATACTAATATCCAGTCCCAGACATGTTGCCCCTATGCTGGCCAGACTGCATCGATACCAGTGGTGCTCCAGCGGCTTCGGGTTCTGGTGGACATCTTGATTTGGCAATTTACAAGTTTGAGTAATTAACGAGTCATTAATGATCCCGTTCATTTCTTTTCTTTTAATGTTTTCACAGTATTGAATCTCCTCGAAGCTTTTACTGCTCAGTGTCACCTCAGGCATGCAGGAGCTACAGACCCCCCCCGAAACGACATCTGCACCAGCAAACAACATTAGCCTCCAAACATTGTTTGTACATTCTTCATTTCCTCTTTATAGAGTCATTAAGGCTCAATTAAGGTCTGAAGACTGCTGCTGTTTGCGGCAGTGGCCAGCCAAGCTGCCGGTCTTCGTGTCAACTGCTGTAACGCACAAGCAGCCTTATTAAGTAAAGACTAAAACTGTGCTGCACTCCACCCGTGCAGCTTCGAATCCCACTACTGTCGCTTTTAGGCAGTTGAGATAACACATGGCAAAGTGGGGGCCATTTGGTGGCGAGAAAGTCCACTAGCACTAGTTTAAGAATTTGCATAGACACAGCCAGAGACCCAGCGAGCTAGTTAGCAGCTTGGTGCCTAGCTAGCTAGCTAGCTAGCTAGCTATAGAGCTAGCCAGGTAGCTAGAAAGGCAGCTACTCACTCACCTAGTTAGCCACCTGAAACAGCAACTGTGTCAGTAGGATGCAGTTTGCAATTTCCGCAATTTCGACAATCATTAAGCGTGGATTTTTGAATGTTTCGTTCTTTAATAACGGCGCTCTTTCTAAGGGAGGCTCCCCTAGCTCTAGTTATGCATTTGGGCTGGAGGTGTGGCGCATTTTGCTGGCAGAGTTGTCGCATTATTTGCAGCTTTTTGGCTTTCATGTCTTTCGCTTGAAAGCCCGCATAGTGCAGAATAGTGCAGGAAGCTTTAAGAATGTGATTCCCTTGATGAAACTGTGTGAAGTGCTGCTTGGGTTGGCGCAGAAGTGGGACAGTATCGCTGACTATTATATATTATAATATATATATATATATATGTATATTTATATGTTTGTCTTCAGCGCGAACTGGCAATAATTAGGCGAGACGCGCTACATGTTTAAAAGTCAGTTTTCCCTTCACCGAAGCTCCTAAGATCAACAATGCTAGTGAAGGTAGCACCGAAAACATACTAGTCATGCGTTTTCGATTTATATTCTCGCAAGTGTGTTGTGGGGAAAATCGTAAGTTCTATGCAATAGCAAAGTCCCCTAAACTTGACCAATTCTGAAAATAAAATATTATGCACACTTCTACTGGCATGAGCAAATGAATCCGTGCATTGCACTGCAACCAACTTGCTGAAGAAAGAAGCTATCAAGTGGAAGTTAGGGCATCAGCAACAACCACAATGACAAACAAGCGAAACAGTACCTTCCAGAATTTAGTTGCTCTTTTGCTATTTTGCTATTTTGTAAAGTGCATCCTAGCGGCATAGAAGAGGCAGTGCCCGAGACTGGCACACAACTCACATTAAGAGAAACATTTCAAAAAGCAGAAGCGATTGAGAACGCCAGGAGAGCCAAGGAAAGCCAAGAAAAGCCAGCAGATACTCGCAGGGGTCGCGAGATGCGTTGAAAAGGGGTGGACACTGTAATACTGGCCAATACAAAGGGGCATATGACGGGCGTTTCAGCCAAAACTATTGATATAAATACGCACTAGAGCAGTTCACGAGTCTACTGAGTGCAAGAACTGGGTTTTTGAAAGTGCCAACTCACCGGGCTGCGAAACAACGAACCCGCCAGCCTCTGTGCACAGGCCGCAGTAACGCACACTAAAAGGGGCGAAATTCTCCGCTTTCCAGTATAATGTGTTGAATTCAGCAAAACACACTCCGTGGTTGTTCTGGTACAACAGCATTCAGCGCCTAGACAGACTTGGTATTCTTTCACGTACCAACGAAGCGCCCAGGAGCATTCAGCAATACTATGGCCCCCGAAATTCGCAGCATGCAGAAGTTTAGTATTGTGAAAGATAAACAAAATCTTACTGCAAGATGTGTAACAGAGAATAGCTACAAGGTGGATTCCGCGGCCCGCGCTTCTTGGGGCCCAAGTCGAACTTGCTTACTGTTCACGTTTTCCGCGAAGAGTGCCTAAAGCCCCAACAATCAAAGTTTCAGTTTGAATATATGCTTTCAGCAGATAAAGTCACCTATTTACTGGGGAATAATAAGAGTTCTGTCGAACTGAAGCCGCAGCACACGCATTTCTCTTTTGAAAGGGGCGCTCATGCGCGGTATGTGCTGAAAAACTAATTGGCACCAAATGCTGCGACAAGTGGCTCCTTTCTTGTAAAGAAAACATTAATATCTTTATTGGCGAGTACTAGAGCTGAATGATTCTTCAATACATGCTGCGTAGTCCTAGTGACTATACCTGTTCAGCACTTCGTGACAATAGCTCCTGAGAGGCCGCTGCTAACGAAGTATAAGATATATCTTAGAAAAGGCTTGTTAACTTTTGTTAACTTTCTATTACTCTCTCGCGAGCTTTTATCCATCATTTCATAATGCTGTATTCGCTTGGCAGGGAGGATGGCATGCCAGCAAGAAATTGAGCAAACGTCTCACCATAACGTAGACAAGTTTTTTCGAAAATACTTGGTCTTTTGGCAGTTAATTTCTGCTGAGATAATAACTAATTCGTCTATAAACTCAATAACAGCTGGTAGAATCGATGAAGCTGGTTATGTCTACGCGGTGGCAGCAGAGCGCTTCGCTACTGCGCATCGCTCTCAACCTTGCACACTTCCATCTACAAAAGGGCAATCGAGGTGGCTATTACATAATTGCATAATTACATATACTCGGGAATTCTAAGGTCCTTTAGTGATAAAGAAGTAGTATTTTTCGTACTCCGACTCCACCTGGAAGTGGCACAGTCCCATCCGGCCCCGATGAACCATCGAAGAGCATGCACGTATTGCTCCAGTAACAAGAAAGTAGAAAGGTGTATAAAGCTGCCTGCTGCTTTTTAGTTCTCGTTTCTTTCCTACTTTGACTGCGGAGAATAATGCATATCCCATCTAATTAATTCCATGGATGAAATGAATGCATGCAAAGCACAACTCCACAAAGACCATTAACCACGCATTTTATCTGCTTTCGAGCGTATTCTAATACAACACTACAAGAATGAATCACGGGATTACTTGAATTATTTGTCTATGAACTGAGACGCACTGGAGCCAGCTCAAAACAAACTCTACGCCTCATACAGCACGCAATTTAGCTCGAAAAAATTGGTAAAAGTCACCAACTTTGCACAGTATTTTTAAGTGTAGGATGCGTCTAACTGCACACGGAACTGCAGAACAAGCTGGGCACTCGACAAAGAGTCATTTCATGCCAGTGTTTCAGTTGCCTTTCATGTCTCAGCAACCTTATTTTCTCCATACTTGTACTTGCTTGTATTTGCAATAAGTGGCACTCGGAATCCCGAGCACTGGCACGGAGCGAAAGCAAGTTGTTGCATGCGCGTGCTTTTGAGCGCTTCAGATAGACAAATATTGAGAAAATAAAATAAAAAATGTCTAAGAAAGCCCCAAACCGGGGCCAGATCACGAACACACGAAGACGAAGCCACTTGCACTTTGGGGCTGGACACAGTAGCATAAATGAGGCAAAGACCGATGCCGCTGTAAGGATTCAAGCAAATGATGCCTGGAATCAAAAACCAATTGCATTAAAAAGAAAAAATTGTGTCGAGAGTACCAAGAAATGGCATTATGGTCTGGAATGACGTGAACCACAAAGTTGGCTTGCCTCGCTTGGTGAGAGCCCAGCATAGGGGCGGTCATTAATGCAACTGAGCCCTCAAGGCTATAGGAGTGGTGCTCAGCCTTTTTAATTTTTTTAAAATTCATTACCAATTTTGTAAAATGCGAAATGAAGGTGCAATGAGCACTCAGAAAGCATAGCACTACAATCTAGGAGGCATAGTAGGCACCCGGCAGAGCAAATTGCACGGAAATTCGTGTCCAAGCAGCGTATCGCAGATAAATGTTCAGAGATTTAACAACTATTAAAATTTTAAAGGAAACATGTTCATAATCTGGGGATTCGGGAGGGTTGGCGGCCCTTGGCACAAGTGCCTCTTGGCCGGGACCAGACGACCCCCCAGGTCAGCAAAGAGGTAACCAATGGACTCCAGCGTGTACAGACACACCCGCATGCTCATTATTTTGTTCAATTATTTAATAAAAGATAAAAGAGGGCTTTTTTGTGTTTCGTGGTCCATTAGGATGAGCTGCATGCAGCAAAAGACATGCAAATGCAGTCTAAATATACCTCCGCCCATAGTTCTGCGGGAGTGAAAAAGATGGACAATCATTGGAGTGCAGATTGCACTATGAATCAGATCCTGAACATGAAAGGTAGAAATATGAAAGACCAAAATGGAAATGGAAATGTCAAGAACAAGGCTTGGCTTCTACATTCTTATCAGCTACTAGTTTTCCTAAAAACACTTCCAACACTGTGCAAACATGTACAAACATTTTCTAAGGCCAATAAGTAGCTTTGGAAGTCTCAGACCCCTAAAAAGACTCAAAAAGTTGGGATGTGCCGCACCCCGAAACGCAACATGCAGAGCTCTGTCAGATGGCTGAAAGCTTAACTTGACTGCAGAGGCCGCAGGGCCTATTCAACTTTATAAATCTCTCATTTGTGTACTCTGCATGCGGGTCGAAGTGCAAATGTGTTGCATGCAATTAACAGTGCCTCTCAAGGCCATTTCACTTTCTCACTGCAGTTCGCAGTGCAGCTCTTAGCGGCCGCCGAATCGCCGCAACAAAACCGCGATCTTTTTGAGTACTGAATTATACAAATTGAAATAAGAAGAAAAACAATTTCAAAACTCCCACTTGAGCTCTGTGGGGCTTCTGCAAGAGTAGCTCCAGCCCCTTACATGCATCCATCAGGTGGCTTTTGGCCGCAGTAGCAAGCGGCAAAGTGGGATTGGATCTTACTGGATCTTCTTTCTTTTGAGCATTAAATTTCCTTTTATTCGTCAAATTATTTCAAATGAAAGTTAATTTTAGATTAGAAGGCAGAGAAGAAAGCGCAAAAAGAAAACGGCGCACCGTCAACAGAGAACAAGAGGATTCAAATGCTATTCTTTCTTTTCTTTCCAGTGATCTGAGTCGAACTTGAAGTATTCCAAGTGCTTTCCACCGACTGTAAATTGCAAGTTTCCTAAAATATCAATTTTAGTGAACAAGACAGAAGTTGTTTCGAGTTTTCGTGCTTTTGCGAAAGTGTACAGGAGGTGACTCCCGAATGAAGGAAATAAAGGCAAGAAAAGCTTTCTTCAAATTCGAAAAGGGCAATTTTTTGCTCTACTTCTGGAAACCACTGTTTATATGTGGCGACAGAATTCGAAAAGGTGTATTCGAAATTATATTTCTTGAAACAAAAACATTCCGTAGGAAATGTGTTCCGAGTTCTGTTTGCTCATGCTGTAGTTTTAGCTCATGAGTTTGAAAATACAAGTCCGGGAGCAGAACCATTTCATAAATATTTTATTTCCAAGTCCCGCCTGCCTGTCTTACAATGTCAGTGCATAAAACTTAGAAATACATTTCTTAAAATTAAAGGCATACCATAAATATTATATTCCCAAATTCCGTTTCTCTCTGCTATAATGATAGTGCGTGAACTTGGAAATCTATTTCTTGAAAATAATAACACTTGTAGTGTGTGCACATTTTTTGTCCCCAAATTCCGTTTGCTATAATGTTAGTGCATGAAATTGAAAATGCAATTCTTAAAAATAAAGGCGTTTTGCCTTTTGCATCTGTTGTGACCTTATTCCATGAACTTGCACATAAAATTCTTAAAATAAAATCACTTCATAAATATTATATTTCCAAATTCTGTGTTGCCACTGTCGATATTATTGCACGAACTTGAAAATATATTTTTCATAAAAAGCATTTCATAAACATTATTTTCTTAATTTCCGTTTGCTTCCCTTACAATGCTGGTGCACAAACTTGGAAACAAAATTCTTAGAAATAAAAACATCTAATAAATTTCGAATTTCCAAATTGCTTTTGCTTCTTATAATAGTATTGCAAAAAGCTGAAAACAAAACCCCTAAATTAAAACAGCCCCGCATTATTATTTGAATAATTTACCTAACGGAAAAGTTTGCAGCTAAGGGCTAGTGACACAGAAAAAAGACGAATTTTTTTAACTTTTTCATTTTATAAATTCCAAACTTTCCAGAAATAAGAAACACATCTTTCTTTGAAGGTTTCTATTATTCAAAAAGAAGAATCTTCTCTTAAAAGCACCTTATTTTTCACCAAAACATTAAAAAATCCAAAAATGGCTTCAAAACGCATCAAAGCCCCGAACTTGGCAAAGCCCTCAGCCAGACATCCAATTAGGAATTATATTTTAATTAAATGTCGTAACAAAACTTTCAAATTTGAATCATGTTTTAATTAAATTTTCTAACCAAATCCAATCATGAATCATATTCTAATTAAATGTTTTAACCAAATCTTTAAATAGGAATTACACCTTAATAAAATCTTCAAAAGTCTTTTATTTGCTACTTCTGTCTCGCCCAGGCCTTCAACATAAATCACTTTTGCATTTCATTTAATTAAATTCTTTTTTGCTTTAAATGGCAGAACTTCGCTTTGGCCCAGGGGGCCCCCCAAGGCCAAGTTTGTGGGGCCCCGGGGCCTTCAGGGGGGCCCCCAGCCCCCCTCAAGGCCATTTCTTTGGCCTTAATTTATTTATTTATTTATCAGATATTTACTTGGCCATAATGCGAACACCCACAGAACTCCAAGACGCCCCAAAAGCCTCTAAGGGGGCCCCATGGGCCCCAAAAGCTGCTGCCGCAAAAAAGTACCCGCAATAATGGCTCTGAAGGGGCCCCCTGGGGCCCCCAGGGGCCCCCTGGGGCCCCCTGGGGCCCCGGCGGCCTCGGGGGCCTCGGGGGCCCCGGGGGCCCCTGTCTGACTTTGGGCCCCTGTGGGGCACAGGGGGGCCCTGGAGGCCTCCAGAACACTCGAGGGGGCCCCAAACCCTCGAAGTTCTTGCAAACAGCCAGACCCTAAACCCTAAACCCTAAATCCTAGGCAGGGATTCCAAACACCAGACTCTCCGCTGCTGGAGGAGATAAGCAAACACGCCTCTGCTGCTGCAGTGCACACAGGAAATGCAAACATAAAGCGGGGACCTCATCAGGGTTTAGGGTTTAGGGTTTAGGGTTTAGGGCCTAGGTTTTCGATGCTTCTAAGTGGGACATTCGCACACACTAAACTGCAGCGTGGAGTGTACAGACAGAAGGAAGTGAGAAGGCAGCTCAGCAGCTCGCGACGCCAGTGGACCACTGGACAGGGTATGGTGCTGCTGCTGCTGCTGCTGTTGCTGCTGCTGGTGCTGTTGCTGCTGCAGCTGTTGGCTGTGCGCAGCTTTGTGTGTTTGCTTCCACTTGTCTTGAAGTTTAAAATTAAAGTAAATAAAATATTAATGAGACAGGCTAGGAATAAGCCTGCAGCTCGTTGGGGCCCTGCTGTTGCCCACGGCGCTGGTGCCACTGCTGCTGCAGCAGCAGCTGCTGCTCCTGCTGCTGCTGCTGCTGCTGCTGAAGCAGACGACCTTCAGCAACACAGCGACGAAACAACTCATATATGCTGGCACACAAGTAAAAAAGAAATGAAATGCTTTTGATTTTGGATTAGGGTTTAGGCTCAAGGGTTTTCACTGCATATCTGAGGTGTATGTACACCTCAACACCCACTACCAAGCTCAGCGTCTGCAGCTCCGCTCGAACATTTGCGCGAACTCCCAGACCTCACTTCTCTACTTCTTATCCCCAAACCCTAAACCCTAAACCCTAAACCCTAAACCCTAAACCCTAGACGCTTGACTGGCTGAATCTCAGGCTGCGTTTGCCCGCGCGACGCGTGGGCGTCCTTCTCTGCATGTGTCTTTATCTTTTAAAGGCTAAACCCTTGACGCTAGGGCCAAAACCCTAAACCCTAAACCCTAAACCCTAAACCCTAAACCCTAATCCGTCAACCCCGGACCCAAACTCTACAATGCTAAGCCTACTGGGGGGCCTCTTGAGAGGCCGGTCGCAGCAGCAGAGGAAAGACAAAAGCGCTAATAGCTCAGACCCCTTCGCAGACTCCAAAGGTAAGACCCTAAACCCTAAACCCTAAACCCTAAACCCTAGTCCGTGAACGGGAAGGCTGCAGGCTGGACTTCGGAGAGCACAGCAAAGGCCGTGTGCACTGCCTGCAAACTGCGTTGAAACGCTCACTCTCTCCTAAACCCTAAACCTAAACCCCAAACCCCAAACCCTAAACCCTAAACCCCGAACCCTAAACCCTAAACCCTAGTGCTGCTGTGAGTTGCCGCAGTTGACGTGTATCTGGTGCGGGGGGAAAAGAGCAGCGAGCTGCTGCTGGATTGTTCTTTAATGATTTCTTCGGAGACTTGTGTTTTTATTGGAGACCCTCCGGACGATGGTTTGGGAGCAGCAGCAGAACTCAGCTTCTTGAAGAAGTGCAGCAGCAGCAGCAGCAGCAGCAGCAGCAAAGTCAGCAGCAGCAGCAGCAGCAAATTCGCCATCGAGTTGCCTCACTCCGCCGTCTCCAGCTTCAGGCAGCATAAGCCCGACATGGTACAGTTTGCGGTTAAGACAGAATCAGGTAACTAATGTAAATATAAATATAAATAATAAATAAATACTTAATTAAGATATTAAACATAATCAGTAAATAAATGCTAAATAATGGCCAATTTAAAAATATAAATGGCAGTTAAAGCTGCTGCAGCAGCAGCCGCTGCTGCAGCAGCAGCCGGAAATTACGAAAACTCAGCGGGGTGTATGTACAGCGGCGCGGGCCCTGAGGTGTACATACACCTGACGCAGTTTGTAGCCTCTAAAGATGCCTCCACTAATGCAACATGAATTCATTTCTGTCGATTTTGTAAATCTGGATTTATATGTTTATTTAGTTGTCCTTAATGGCTTTATTTTGCTGCAAACTTTTGTCTTGCTGCAGCTGCTTTTTTTGAGGTGAATGTACACTGCAGAGTTCTTTGAATTTTTCGGGTGTACGTACACCTCAGCTCACGGTGTCTCTACACCTCACCGCATAAGCTGTGCAGGTCTTTTTAATTCAAATTCCACTTTATTTATTTCTTTATTTGCGGCTCTGCCCTTTGCATGCGTTCTGGGATTGCAGTGTATATACACCTGGATTTGAGGTCACCACGTGCATGTTTTCGTTTTTATTTTTAAATTCGATAGAAACGCAATATACTTATTTTAAAAGTTTTGTAAAATTTGAGAAGATGTTGTATTTCTTTCTTTTTACCATGTGCATTTGCATGTATAGTGGGCGTTAGCTGCAACTACTACAGCAGCAGCAACAGCAACAGCTGCTGCTTGGATGCTGCAGCAGCTGCAGCTGCAGCGTCTGCTGCAGCAGCGACAGCCGTTGCTGGCTTGTTTGCTGCAGCGCGTAAGATGGTTTCTGTTTTTTGTGCTGCAGATGCAACAGTAGAACTGGGCCTGGTGTTTGCGACGGAAGCTGCTGCTGCGCTCTTCAGCCAGCTAATGGTGTCTTCCATTTGCTGCTGCTTTGCTGCAGCAGCAGCAAGCCGCTGCTGCCTGCAGCAGTTCGACCGCCTCGCAAATGAGTGGCTTTTGGTGGAGTCCGAGGCGGAGGCCTTCATTAAGGAAAAGGGGGACTGTTCAGAGGCCTACCTGCTGGTTTACAAGGCCAGCAGCAGTAGCAGCAGCAGCAGCAGCAGCAGCAGCAGCGGCAGCAGCAAGGGGGGAGCTGCGGGGAAAGAAGGCAGCAGCAGCGGCAAGGGGAAGGCAGCAGCAGCAGCGGCGAGCAGCAGCAGCACTTTGCCTGCTGCTGCAGCTGACCCGGTCGCCACAGCAGTTGCTGCTGCAGTTGACGCTGCAGAGAACGAAGACGCCGCTGCTGCCTCTGGCGAAGCAGCAGCAGCAGCAGCAGCAGCAGACAACATTCCTGTCCCCCTTTGCTATGTTGCCATTTCCTACGACGAATTTATTGTGCCGCTGCCGCAGCAGCAGGAGCTGCAGTGGTGGGGGCCTTCGCCTGAAGGGGATAAGCGGCTATATAAGATTAGTTTTGCTGCTAGTGCAGCAGCAGCAGCAGCAGCGCCGGCAGCAGCAGCAGCAGCGCCGGCAACAGCAGCAGCAGCAGCAGGAGCGAGCGAGTCCAGCGCTCCGCCGCCCACGGTCAAACAGCGAAAGCAGCAGGAACAGCAGCAGAAGCAGCAGCAGCAGCAACAGCAGCAGCAGCAGCAGCAGCAGCAGGGCCGCAAGTTCCTTGACACTTATGCTCTAGTGCTTGCGGAAGTCAGCAGCAAATGTCGCTTCTCCCCCGAGGAAGATTTGGAGAAGCAAATTGGGTACTATGGGGAATTCAATACTGCTCCCAGCTGTAAACCTTAAACCCTAAACCCTAAACCCTAGACCTTAAACCTTAAACCCTAAACCCTAGTTCTAGAGGCAGAGGGGCGACCAGCTGAGGGCAGCGCGAAGGCCTCCAACAAGCCCACTGATTCTGCTACGAAGCCTTTCTGACCGCTTAGGGTTTAGGGTTTAGGGTTTAGGGTTTAGGGTTTAGGGTTTAGGGTTTGCGGCGCAGACGGGGAGGTTGAGGGCATGCAGATTGAAGACGCAGAAAGCGACCCGTCAGATGATGAGGAGCAATTCCCCATTGTTGCGAGAGACCCAACAAGGTAAACCCTAAACCGTAAACCCTAAACCCTAAACCCTAAGCCCTAAGGGAGCCTGCAACCGTGAACCAATACCGTAAACCCTAAACCCTAGTGCAGCTGCTGGCTTCACAGGCAGGGCAGCGGGCTTCAGATAAAAGGGTTTAGGGTTTAGGGCTTAGGGTTTAGGGCACACTGCTTTGAATGGCAGCTCCGGGACGCAGGGCTCAGCGCTCTGAGGTTTCAGGGTTTAAGCGGGGGTTTAGGGTTCGAGCCAGAGCTTAGGGTTTAGGGCAAGGCTTAGGGTTTAGGGTTTAGGGTTTGGCGCAGGGACTTGCTGAAAACGGCCCCCGACTTCATGGCCAACGAAATGCTGGAAGCTGGGCAGCAGCGGGCGGTGGTTTTTAGGGTTGGGGCTGAGGGCCAAACCCTCAAGACAAAAAGGGACATGCAAGTCCTCAGGTCCGCAAACCCTAAACCCTAAACCCTAAACCCTAGGGGCAGCAGCGCGAGGCGCGGCGCGAGCTGCAGGCTCTTGGGGCAAGCGTCAAGTTTTGAGTTGCTGCTCGCCACGTCCTAGGTCATTTGAGCCCTAAACCCTAAACCCTAAACCCTAAACCCTAAACCCTAAACCCTAGCGGCAAGGTTTGCGCGGGATGATGCACAGGTTCGACGAGTATGGCAAACCATCTGTCGTGGCGACGATCGATGGATCCAAAGTATGTTGCTGCTTCTGTTGCTGCTGCTGCTATTGCTGCTGCTGCACGTGCTGCTGCTTTTGCTGCAGCAGCTGCAGGGTGTGGTGCTGTTGCTGCACTTGCTGCCAGCAGCATCGCTCCCTGCTGCCTTGCAGCAGCCGCAGCAGCAGCAGCAGCAGCAGCAGAGGGAGCGGCAGCAGCATCAGTAGAGACGGCAGCACCAAGAGAAGCAGCAGCAGCATCAGCACCAACAGCACAGAGAGAGCAGCAGCAGCAGGGACAGCGGCAGCAACTGCATCAACAGCAGCAGCAGCAGCAGAAGCAGCAGCAGCAACGGCACATTTGCTGCTGCAGTTTGTTTTGCTGCTGCTGCTCTCAGCTAAACTTGCAGGGCCAAGACCAGGGGCTGTCTTCGGCGCTGCTGCAGGACTGCGTAAGCTGCTGCTTAAAACATTTAATTAATTAGTTATTATTTATTTTTTATCTATTTAATTTTTATTATTTAATTATTTGTTATTTATTTAAGTTTTGTTCTATTTGCTGCTGTTTGCCTTTACTTGCTGCTGCCTTGGGCTCGCCCGCCGTCTCTCCCGGGCCCCCCCTGACTGTCCGCTAGCTGGCTAGCTAGCTGGCTAGCTAGCTGGCTAGCTGGCTAGCTAGCAGGCTAGCTGGCTAGCTGGCTAGCTAGCAGGCAAGCTGGCTGGCTGGCTAGCCAGCTGGCTAGTTGGGTTGCTGGGTAGCTAGCTGTGTAGTTGGCTTGCTAGCTAGCTGGATAGCTAGCTGGATAGCTAGCTGGCTGGCTAGCTGGCTAGCTAGCCGGCATGGTACACAGATAGCTAGCTGGCTGGCTAGCTGGCTAGCTAGCTGGCTGGCTAGCTGGCTAGCTAGCTAGCTGGCTGATTGGTTAGCCAGTGAACTAACTTGCTGTTTAGTTGGTTAGCTAGCTAGCTGGTGGCTAGCTGCCAGCTAGCTAGCTGGCTAGCTGCGCAACTCGCTGGCTAGCTAGCTGTAGATTTGGCTGGTGCTGCAGCTGCTGCTGCTGCTGCATCGGGCATTCGGTTCTACTTCAAATGGCCAATTGAATAGTTAATTGAATCAATTAAATTAGGCTGACTGGATTAATTAAATTAGATTAATTAAGTAAATTGATTAAATTGAATTTAATTAATTTAATTGAATTGATGTTTTTGCTTTTGCTGCTGCAGGAAAGAAGGCTGGTGCTGCTGCCCGCCGAGGACTCCAAAGCTCCTCCGTTTCTCTTTAATTTGGAAACAGAACAAGTCTTGCAAACCCTCAACGTAGACATGAAGGTCAAACACTAAACCCTAAACCCTAAACCCTAAACCTCAAACCCTAGCCGTAGAGAGTGCACTTCCTGTGCGCGCGGAGGATTTAGGGCCTAGGGTTTAGGGTTTAGGGTTTAGGGTTTAGGGTTTGGGCGCAGGTGAAGGGGATTTTGCCGCTAAAGGCGGATTCGAGACAAACCCTAGAGTCGAGGGTTTTGGCATTTAATGACAAGAGGTTCTGCTGTATAGACACCAGAACTAAAGAAGCTGAAATTCGCCACCATTACACCTACTCCCAGAACCAGGGCTTTTCCTGCGGCGGTAAACCCTAAACCCTAAACCCTAAACCCTGAGTTCTGGCAAACCCTAGCGAGCCCGAGCAAACCCTAGCAAGCAGGAACGGAGTCTGGGGTCTTTTCTGTTGCACTGAACCCTCGTAAACCCTAGCGGTCTCTGCTAACCCTCGTAAACCCTAGCAAACCCTCGTAAACCCTAGCAAACCCTCGTATACCCTAGCAACCCCTCCTAAACCCTAGGAGCCCGCGCACGGGAGCGCGGAGCGTAGGGTTTAGGGTTTAGGGTTTTTGCCGAAGCCAGAGGGCGCGTGGGGCGCAGCAGCGCGCGTTGGGAGCCCCCAGGAGGGCCTAGGGTTTAGGGTCTAGGGTTTAGGGTTTAGGGTTTGCTGCAGCGACGGACGAGGAGGGCCACTTGCTGCTGGGGAGCAGCAAAGGGGTTTTGAGACTCTATGATGGAAAGACAGATAATGAGGGGGTTTACAAAAGAGCTAAAACACAAATTAGCGGTTTAGGAGACCCCATACTCCACGTGGCAGTCACCCGCGACGGCAGCTGGATTCTCGGTAAACCCTAAACCCTAAACCCTAAACCCTAAAGGGGTGGGTTAGGGTGGCGTGGGAGGGAGGGGCAGCGGGTGCTGCTCGCGGGCTGGCGAGGCGCAGCGGGTGCTGCGACTCTTCTCACCCCTAAACCCTAAACCCTAAACCCTAGACCCTAAGCGCTAAACCCTGGAAATGAGGGAGGGATTCTCGGGTGGGAGGGCTGCAGCAAAAGTTCGCAGGCTGCTGCTGCAGTGCTCCCCCCAAACCCTAAACCCTAAACCCCAAACCCCTAACCCCAAACCCTAAACCCTAAACCCCAAACCCTAAACCCTAAACGCTGCGTGTGCTGCAGCGACCTGCGCGCGGTATTTGCTGCTGTACCCCGTGCGTCCGGAGGGCAGAAGCAAAACAGGGTTTAGCTTTCCGCTGGGGGAGTTAAAACCTAAACCCTTGCTGCTGCAGCTGCTGCTGCAGGATGTCAGCAAGTTTAACCTCCAGTGCTGCTGCTTCAGAGCAGCAGCTTTTGATGCAGCAGAGCAGCACATCGTCACCAGCACCAACAACCTCGTCATCATCTGGGACTTCGTGTCCGCAAACCCTAAACCCTAAACCCTAAGCCCTAAACCCTAGGTCCTTGTTTTGAACGAGTTGAGCGGTAGCCGTGTCTGCGAAAGCCCCAAACCCCGATTTAGGGTTTGGGGGCAGCGAAGCCGAACCCTGGGGGCTCCAGGCCCCGTGAGGGAACCCGCGGCTGCAAAGAGGGTTAAGGGTTTAGGGTTTAGGGTTTAGGGTTTGGTTGCAGGGCCGTGAAAAACGGCAAAACTGATGCCTATCAAATCCGGCGAATTAGCGACTACATAAAGGACTTGGCGTTCTTGAAGGCCGGCGAGAGGGAGGCGGTTCTCATGGTCAGCGAGGGTTTAGGGTTTAGGGTTTAGGGTTTGGGGTTTCCAGGGTTTAGCGTTTAGGGCTTGGGGTTGGGGTAGGAAAGACATCCCTAGGGTTTGAGGGCGGCCGCTCGGCGCGCTTCGCGCTCTGGGGCAGAGCAGAGGGTCCATAGGCCGTCGAGGGTTTAGGGTTTAGGGTTTAGGGTTTGGGGTGTTTGCATAGGTAACGCCGTCGTCGATTACAACTCGCGGAGTGCGCAGGACATACCAAGACTGCAAGAGTGAGTCGGAGCCATAACTGGCAGCAGCAGCAGCAGCTGCTGCTGCTGCAGCAGCAGCTGCTGCTCCTGCAGCGGCAGCACGAGCTAATGCAGCAACTCTTGCTGCTGCAGCAGCAAGAGCTGCTGCGGTGGCAGGAACGAGTGCTCCATTTTATTTGCTGCTTCTCGGTTGGCTTTTGCTGTATGTAACAGCTGCAGCAGCAACTGCAGCAGCAGCTGCAGCAGCTGCAGGAGCAGCTGCTGCTGCTAGCTTGTTGAGTTTCTGTTGGGGTACTTGCGGTGTACGTACACCCCAGCACGCGCAGCAAAGCGCTGCAGATCTTGTCTTGCAGGGCAACAGTTCCTGAACTCTAAACCCTAAACCCTAAACCCTAATCGTAAACCCTAGTTGATAAACCCCAGACTGTGTAGGCCTTTTAGCGGCGGGGTGCCATGTCAGGTGTACACTTCAGCAGACGCAGGCTGCTGAAGGGTTTGGAGCGAGGGTTTAGGGTTTCGAGATTACGGGGAGGGTTTAGGGTTTGGGGAATATGTGGAGGGTTTGGAGAACATGGGGAGGGTTTAGAGTTTGGAGAGTAGGGGGAGGGTTTGGGGTTTGGACAACAGGGAGAGGGTTTAGGGTTTAGCTCCTTGCTAGGGTTTAGGGTTTGCGAAGGACGCTAGGGTTCCGGAGTTAAGAGGAAGTGACAAAGGATTTGGGGTTTAGGGTTTAGGGTTTCAAAGAGAGGCTGCAGTTGCCACACAAGCAACCCCCGCAAGAACAGCAGCAAGAGGAGCGGCCACCGCTGGGTCTACCCATTCAAAGTGCTGCTGCTGCAGCTGCCGCTGCGGCTGCTGCTGCCGCTGCTGCTGCTGCTGCTGGTGTTGCTGGTGCTGCTGCTGCTGGTGTTGCTGCTGCTGCTGCTGCTGCTGGTGTTGCTGCTGCTGCTGCTGCTGCATGGGCGCATTGAGCGCAGGAAAGAATCTAAGGGCCTCGGAGTGCCACAGGTGCAGCGGTTCAGCAGCAGCAGCAGCAGCTGCTGCAGCAGCTGCTGCTGCTGCGCTGGAGTCTGCCGCAGCAGCAGCAGCAGCAGCAGGATAGGCGAAGTTGTAGGCGACGGGTTTGCGTCTGTTGGAGAAGAAGACCTCCAGGGGCAGCTGCGTAAGGGGAGTCGGCGATCCCGGGATCGGCTCCTCCTCGACCCCACACCTCGACATGAGAAAGTTGGGGTCCAAGCTGTCGAGCAGCGCGGCGACGGAGGGCAGCAGCCGTCCCACGCCCATGCTGCTGCCGCCGCCGCCGCCGCTGCTGCTGCTGCTGCTGCTGCTGCTGCTGCGCGCAGCAGCAGCAGCAGCGGCGGCGTGGCTGTTGGCGTGGCGGTTGAGGAAGTTGACCACTGAGTGGGTCCAGCGGTCCACCAAAGAAGTGCCCATTGAAGAGTCGGAAAAATAAGAATAACTGCTTTCTCCTTTTAGGGAAGAAGAGAGTCTGAGGACGTGGGGTGTACGTACACCCGAGAGCAGCGTGGCGGCCTGGCAGGTCTCGGCGATCAGCAGCAGCCGCCGGAAGCGCCGCTGCTGCTGCATGCGCTGCACTGCAGCAGCCAGCTGCTGCTGCTGCAGCGTCTGCCAGTCGCTGAACTTGAGAAACTCGTTGCCCCCGTGCCCCGTCAGAAACACCACCACGTTGCTGCTGCTGCTGCTGCGCAGCCGCTGCTGCTGCTGCGTCTCGGGTGTATGTACACCCAGCAGCACCCGCAGCAGCGCGTCCGCATTCGCTGCTTCCCCGCTGTAGTCCACCTCCGCGCCTTCCCACCCCTCCCCAAACAGCGCGCACTCCTCCTGCTGCTGCTGCTGCTCCTGCTGCTGCTGCTGCTGCTGCTGCTGCTGCTGCCGGTGCAGGGCGGCGGCGCAGGCGTCGTGGCCGCCGAAGAGGTTCTGGGCGCGGCTGCGGTGTCTGTACACCCCGGCGGGGAAGGCGCTGCGGGGCGAGCAGGGCCCGTCCTGCCCTGCAAGCATCAGAATTATATTTTTGTCTTTTATTCCTTGCTGCTTCAGACTTCTGTAAAAGGCCAGCGCGTTCGCCATGTGCCGGTAGTTCAGCCACTGCCGCGAGCTCGAAGCCACCACGGCGTGCGTGTCCGCGGGGTCTCCCAGCGCCACGAACTCCCGCAGCAGCTGCTGCTGCTGCTGCTGTGCAGCAGCAGCAGCAGCAGCAGCAGCGGAGGCTGCAGCGGCAGCTGCAGCAGCGGCAGCCGGCAAGTGGACGCCTTCGGAGGCGCCTGAGGGCCTGCGCTCCTGAGGCGGGGCCTGCTGCTCCTGCTGCTGCTGCTGCTGCTGGGAGGGCGGGGAGGGAGGCTGCCGCTGCTGCTGCTGCTGCTGCTGCTGCTGGTCTTCGGGGCCCCCGCCCGTGGAACTGGAGACGTCCGCAGGGCAGGGGAGGGCCAGCAGAGATAGCAGGAAGGGCAGCAGCAGCAGCAGCAGCAGCAGCAGTTGCTGTTGCTGCTGCGGCATTGCTGCAGCTCAACGCCGGAAGAGGACAGACCCAACGCCAGGTGTACGTACACCCGAAAAAAACCCAGCACCTAATGACAAAAACAAAAAACAAAAAGACAAAACAGAAAAGAACTCAAAAATCTTATTCTGAACTCGCTGCTGCTGCTGCTGCAGCAGCAGCAGCAGTAGCAGCTCGCAGCAGTCAGGGCCCCCCAGCACTGCTGCCGACTCTCTGCCGCTGCTGCTGCTGCTGCTGCTGCTGGGGGCGGAAGCAAATGATATTATTGTAAAAATAATATAAGTGGCTTTTATTAATTAAATTAAAAGGACAAGAAGAAGGTGTGGGGCCCCCAGCGGTTTCTTTCTTGTCTTTCGGCGCTGCGGCCATGTGTGTATAGCGAGTGGTCAGTTTGGTGTGTTCTCGTCGATTAATTTCGCCATTTAATCCATTATTAAATTAAATTTATCATTTAATTTGAAATTAGGTTTATTTATTTTTTAATTGTGAACACAAATGAGCCAAAACAACCCCGGAGAGCAGCAACAAGAGCTGCGCATACACCCGAAGCTCACAACTGGCGGAACCGTCGCTGCTGCTCTTTTCTGTCTTCTTCATTTTATTTCATCTTTTTATTTTTAATTATGTTCATTTATTAATTTCTTTTATTTATTTGCCCTCTGTGGCTTCGCCAACAGCCCCAAGAGGCCCTCTACCTCCCTAAACCCTAAACCCTGCGCTGCTAGGGTTTAGGGTTTAGGGTTTAGACCTCTTCCGCGAAGTCAGGGGGGGCTGCGTTTGGAGAGCCAAAGGCCTATAGAACCTGCTGCTGCTGCTGGCCAGGGAGCCACTCCAGCCCCTAGCTAGCTGCAGCTAACCAGCAGCAGCTAGCTAGCAGCCAGAAGCAGCTAGCTAGCTGCGAACAATCCAGGTACTTCTCCATTGCAGTGCTTTTCTTGCTGCTGCTGTTACTGCTGCTGCCGTCACCTCTACTGCCGCTGTTGTTCCCGATACTGCTGCTGCCGTTGCTGCTGCTGCTTTTACGGATAGTCCTGCTGCTGCTGCTACCACTGATACTGCTGCTGCTGTTGCTGACACTGCTGCTGCTGTTGCTGACACTGCTGCTGCTGCTGCCAACACTGCTGCTGCTGTCGCTAACACTGATGCTGTTACTGCTGCTGCTGCTGTTGCTAACACTGCTACTGCTGCTGCTGCTGCTGCTGCACAAACATTGAAGAGAAGTGAGTTAGGGCGAGCGAGCTGGGGTGTACGTACACTCCACGCAGCCAAAGCATATAGACGAACAAAGGCCTGCCTTGCCCGCGCCAAATAATCTAATTGACATAATTTAATTAATTTAATTTAATTTAATTTAAATTAAATCAATTTAAATTAGTTTAATTAAATTTAATTATCCTTTTAAATGTTTTAATCTTCGCGAGGAATTGCGAACGCCAGGCAGGCACGCGGCTGCTGAGGTGTACAGACAGCGCAGCCGCGTAATGATCCAACGAGCTCCCTCGGGCACACCTGCTGCTGCTGCTGCTGCTGTTGCAGCTGCTGCTGCCGCTTCTGTTGCTGTTGCTGCTCAAGCAGCAACCCCATCAGCGAGACGGCCCCGCTGTTGTTTCTGCTGTTGCTGCTGCAGCAGGTGCAGCAGCAGCTGCTGCAGGGCCGCACAGCTGCAGCAGCAGCCGCTGCAGCAGCAGCCGCTGCAGCAGCAGCTGCTGCTGCTGCTGTGGGGCCCCGCGGCCCCTCGCAAGGGCCCCACAAGAGCAGCAGGAAATAACAAAAGAGAAAATTGAATTCAATGGAAGCAGCACCAGGGCGCAGCCAGCTGTACGTACAGCTCAGCACACAGCCAGCCGGGCCAAACCCATTTATCTTTTCATTTTTATTTTTCTTTTTTTCTTTTCTTTCTTCAGGCCCTCCAACCGCCCCACACCTTTGGGGCCCCCGGGGGCCCCCCTGTTCCCCTGGGGGGCCCCCAGGCCTCCCAGGGTCCCACACTATACCACGCTTGGGGGCCCCCCTGGGGGCCCCCTAGGGGCCCCTCTGGACCCCTTTAGGGGGCCTCTGCGCGTCCTTCTGGGGCATATAGGGGCCCCTAGGCCCCCCCCAGGGGCCTCCTGATCCCTGATGGGGGCCCCCCATGGGCCTTGGGCCCTCCTAGGGGCCTTTGGGGCCCCCGTGGGGCCTCTGCGGGGCGCTTTTGGGGCCCCCTGGGGTCCCTTTGGGGCCCCTTTGGGGTCCTGTTGGGTCCGTTTTTGGGGCCCAAAGAAGCCCTTCTGGCCTGTCCACGGGCCTTTGCTGCCGTGGGGCCCCACAAGCCATGTGGGGCCCCGCAAGACGCGTGTGGGGCGTTTGGCTTGTGGGGCCCCACAAGCCAAACGCCCCACAGTGGGCCCCAGGGGGGCCCCTCT
>NW_013541457.1:116456-136456 GCF_000499545.2 Eimeria tenella
GGGCCCCACAAGCCAAACGCCCCACAGTGGGCCCCAGGGGGGCCCCCTAGCTCCTGCGCAGCTCGCCGAGGAGGTCGAACTTGCAAATGGGACAGAGGGAGCTGCGCTGCAGCCAGCAGTCGATGCAGCACTGGTGGAAGCTGTGGGTGCAGGGCAGTCTCTTTTGCTGCTCCCCTTCTTTGTAGTCTTCGCAGCAAATGCTGCACTGCTGCTGGTCCCTGTCCAGCAGTCTCCCGCGGCCTTCTTCGTAGCTGCTCACGGGGAGGAACGCGGCGAACGCCTCCACCAGCCGCCGCTCCGCCTCCTCGTCTTGCTGCTGCTGCTGCTGCTGCTGCTGCGCGGCCGCGGACGCCCCGCGCCCCTCGGGGGCCCCCGGGCCCAGCTCCTGCAGCGAACGCCCGCGGGGCAAGGGGGCCCAGGGGGGCCCCTCCACGAGGGGCCTCGGGGGGGCCCCCAGGGGGGCCCCCAGGGGGGCCCCCGGGGGGGGCCCCGGGGGGGCCCCCAGGGCGGGGGCGGCCCGGGGGGGCCCCCGGGGGGGCCCCCGAGGCTCGTACGCAGGCACTAGGCCTTCTGCTATCAAAGTTTCGCCCCACGTGGGGGCCACAGTCCCCACGCCTATCACCGTGCTGCTGCTGCTGCGCGAGTAGATCCAGCCCCTGTTGCTGCTGCTGCTGCTGCTGTCCCCCGGCGCTGCTGCTGCTGCGGCTGCTGCTCTGCTGGCAGCAAACGGGGAGGCAGCGCGGGAGCGCGCGTACTCGCTGTAGAGCTGCTCGCTGTGCGCCCGCTGCAGGGGCGGCCCTGCTGCTGCTGCTGCTGCTCCTGCTGCTGCTGCTCCTGCATGCAAGCTGCACACGTGGCGGTACGCGAAGCCCGCCCCGTACACTGGGGTGTACGTACAGCTGCAGCGGGGGGCCCCCCACTCGCTGTAACGGGGGCCCCCCAGACACTCTCGAACTTGGTGGCTGTCTTGGCGTCTGTCAATGTAGCGCTGCTGCTGCTGCTGCTGCTGCTGCTGCAGGTAGTGGTAGTGCTGCAGCCGCTCGCGGGCGGAAGGGCTGCTGTCTCGAGCCAGAGCCACGCGAGTCACGAAGCTGCTGCTGCTGCTGCTGCTGCTGCTGCTGGGGGAGCGCGCGGCGCCTCTGTGCGCTGCTGCTGTTATATACGGCACCTGCTGGTACTGCTGCTGCTGGTGCTGCTGCTGCTGCAGCTGCTGCTGCAGCAGCAGCTGCTGCTGCAGCTCCGAGCGGCTCGCCCGATCATACACTCTTGGCAGCTGCTGCTGCGACGAGGGCGCGCTGTGGGCCTCGCGGCGGTGCCCCGGGTAGCGGCCTGCTGCTGCTGCTGCTGCTGCTCTCGCTGCTGCTGCTGCAGCAGCAAACGAGGAGGCGATGGGGCTGGGGGAGCTCGAAGCCACGCGCTCAAACTCGCCGAAGGTGCGGCGCTCAGGTGTACGTCCACTTGCTGCTGCTGCTGCTGCTGCTGCTGCTGCTGTGGGGCGCAGCGGCGCGCATATGGGCATGGGGGCGCCGCCGCTGGGCCCGGCCGAGCGCGTCCGCTGCAGCTGCGCCTGCCTCCTGCTGCTGCTGCTGCTGCTGCTGCTGCTGGCGTAGGCCCGCTGCTGCACTGCTTGCTGCTGCAGCGCGTCTATGGCGTGGGAAAAGAGATGGTCATTGAGTTCGTGGGCAGCAAAGGCAATGTGGCACTCGGGGCACCTGACCTGCTGCTGCTGCCGCTGCTGCTGCTCCTCCTCCTGCTGCTGCTCCTGCTGCTGCCCCTGCTGCTGCTCCTGCTGCTGCTGCTGCTGCCGCGAGGGCCCGCTGCTGCCCCTTGAATTCGCTCGAGACAGCGCAGGAACTGCCTGCGGCGGCACAGCGCTGACAGCTCCCTCTTGAGGCATTTCTTCAAGTTCGGAGTCCCCACTGTCTGCTGCTGCTGCTGCTGCTGCAGCTGTTGCTGCTGTTCCTGCTGCTGCTGCTGCTGGTTCCGACTGCGAGCCCGCTGCTGCTGCTGCTGCTGCTGCTGCTCGCGCTGCAGCAGCTTCGCCCGCCCTGCGGCGAGGCGAAGAGCTGCGCCGGCGCGCAGGTGCGCAGGGGGACATCGGCGGGCTGCTGCTGCTGCTGCTGCTGCTGCTGTTGCGGTTGCCGCTGCTGTTGCTGATGCTGCTGCGGTTGCTGCTGGCGTTGCTGGTGCTGCTGCTCGTGCTGACAGTAGAGCAGGCGCGCGCCTCGCCCTGCCTTTCGTCTTTTGCTGCTGCTGCTGCTGCTGCTGTAGGGCTGCTGCTGCTGCTGCAGCTTCGACTGGGTGATGCCCCGCGGCCTTCTCTCTCATTAGCATTGTCAGCAGCAGCAGCAGCAGCACCTGCTGCTGCTGCTGCAGCAGAGGCTGCCCTGCGGGGGCCCCCCGGAGGGGCATCGAAGGATTCGCGCATCGGGATTGCTGGAGCTGGGGGAGGAGGGTTCAGGTTTTAGGGTTTAGGGTTTAGGGTTTAGGGTTTAGGGTTTGAAACGGAAAGAACTCGAACCATATGAAGCAGCAAACATCTTACTGAGCAGCAGCAGGAGCAGACGGAGACACACAAGGGGCAGCTCTGCTGCTGCAGTCCGCGGGGCCTTCAGGAGACAAACCCTAAACCCTAAACCCTAAACCCTAAACCCTAATTTCACAAAAATAGGTTTACCTCGGTGTTTTCACTCATTATAAATAATCAAACAACCCGCTAAACCCTAAACCCTAAACCCTAAACCCCCGCGGGGACTATCTCCTTCGATGTGGGCTGGCTCGCAGTCAACCTGTATAGCAGCAAAC
Organism: Eimeria tenella; assembly: GCF_000499545.2. Lineage (NCBI taxonomy): Eukaryota > Apicomplexa > Conoidasida > Eucoccidiorida > Eimeriidae > Eimeria > Eimeria tenella. The sequence goes on from NW_013541457.1 coordinate 119,262, forward strand.
CCTAAACTCTAAACCCTAAACCCTAAACCCTAAACCCGAATACCTTTTTTTCACTCTTTTTGGCCTAAATATCCCTTTTAAACTCCCTAATAATTCATTTCTGCCGCCCCACCCAGGGGGGCCCCCACAGGGGCAGGGGGGCCGCTTCGATTGGGTCCTGTGGGGGCCCCCAAATATGCCACCAGGGGCCCCCGGGGGCCCCCAGGGGGCCCCAGGGGATCCCTTGGGCCCCCCAGGAGCCCTGCAGGGGCCCCATGGAGGCCCCCTGGGGGCCCCTCGGGGGCCCCCAGGGGCCTCTAGGAGGCCAAACGAAGGCCTGGGGGCCCCACAGGGTCTCAGGGACGCCTTTGGGCCCCCAGGTACCCGTAAATACCCTTTTAAAGGCTATTAGGTACACTGGGGGGCCCCGAAGGGCCCCCCGTGGGGGCCCCCCGGTTCCAGGGGGGCCCCTGGGGGCCCCCCGAGGCCCCTTAGGATGGGCCTGGGGGCCCCCCAGGACCCTGGGGGCCCCCCAAATGGCTTTCGGGTGAGCCGCGGTAAAGGGGTGGCCGGTGGGGCGGCAGAGGGGCTGAAAACCCTAAACCCTAAACCCTAAACCCTAGGGCCGGCGAGAGCTACGGAAAGCAACTGATGAGGCGGAGAACGAGGAGTATAAAAAAATTAATTTAAATTAAACTAGCTTGTAGTTGCAGTTAATTAATTCGAATTAATTTTTAGTAACAGATACTATTCTAAGAGGGCAAAAAGATGCAAAAGGAGAAAAAGCCCCGCAGCCAATTGAATAAATCCAAATGAATGAATAAAATAAATAAATGAATAAATAAATAAACAAATACATAAGCAAATAAATAAATAACAATAATAAAATTGATAAAATATATCATAAAAAAGACAAGTCGAAAGCAATGGCTGTCTACTACTGCTAAGGTGTACGTACACCTCAGCAGTTGGGGTGTACGTACACCCCAACACATGAATAAAATTCAAAAAGCTGAAGTCCTGATTTTGGCAGCTCTTAGCTGCTGCAGCTGCTGCAGCTGCTGCTGCTCTCATCCCTGCTGCTGCTACTGTTTCGTCAATTCCTGCTGCTGCTCCCGCTACTCCTCTGGCTGTTGCTGCTGCTGCAGCAGCAGCAGCTGCTGCTGCTGCGCCCGCAGCTTTCCTAGCCTCTGGGTTAGCGCCGCGTAGCATTCTTTGTTAAGGCGCGTCTCTCCCCCAAAGGGCAGCCTGCAACAACAGCAGCAGCAGCAGCAACAGCAGCAGCAGGAGCTTAGCAAGCAGCACCAGCTGCTGCAGCAACTCGTGCTGAAGAGTGCCACCGGCGCAGCAGCGCGCGCAGCACAGCCGCAGACAGCAATAACAGAGCTACAGCTAGCAGCAGCAGCAGCAGAACTGAAGCTAGCAGCAGCAGCAGCAGCAGTAACACAAGATGCGGGCAGCAGCAGCAGCAGCAGCATACGAAAAGTTGGTGGCAACTGCAGAAAAAAGTCAGCAGCAGCAGCAGCTGCGTTACTGTCAGCAACAGAAGCAGCCGCAGCAGCTGCAGCACTTTAATCACTACCAGCAGCAGCAGCAGCAACAGCAACAGGTCTAACTCTGAGCAGCACCCGCATCATTAACAGCAGCAACAGCAGCAGCACCAACACTGTAGCTCTGAGCAGCAGCCGCAGCAGCAACGCAAAAACTGCAAGCTGTGGCAACAGCAGCAGCAGCAGCAGCAGCAGCAGACTGGAATCCAAGTTCTTGACAAATGTTTTCTGTCTGTCCCATGCTGAAGCCAAATTGCGTCGCGATCTCCTGCACTGTCTCATCAGGGTACCTGCCACAAACCACATTTTAGAGTTTAGGGTTTAGGGTTTAGGGTTTGGGGTTTGGAGCGCTGCGGCCAGAAGGCCGCCCGCGGGCGTTAGTCCCTGCTGCTGCTGCTCGCGCGCTCGGGCTGCGGGCCTCAAACCCCTGGCTTCTAGGCTTTAGGGCTTAGGGTTTAGGGTTTAGGGTTTAGGGTTTACAAGAAGCCGGCGCTGTTTGGGTCCACGACGTGCAGCAGCTCCAGCAAACCCCAAACCCCCTCGGGAGCCACAAACTCCCCAAGCCCTAAATTAGGGTTTAGCGGAGCAGCGCAGCCAAACCTGCAGAGGGCGTCTCCAATGAAGTCCCTGGGGACTTCAAACCGCGCCGCCAAGGACTGCGCAAACCCGCAAACCCTTCTTTAGGGTTTAGGGTTTAGCGGCGCCGCAGTGCGCCAAAGCAAGGCGGGCAGCAGCAGCAGCAGCCCCACGCACCCAAAAGCAGAAGCGGCAAATGCAGCAGCAGCAGCACCAGATTCTCCAACAGAACTACAATCAAGCGCAGCAACAGCAGCAGCAGCAGCAGCAGCAGCAGACCTCGATCGTCTCCGTCAGCACGCCATTTTGCTGTGCCTTCAGAAACTTCGCCTTTTTCTCTTCATCAGACAAGTCCTGCAGCAGCAGCAGCAGCGGCAGCAGCAGCAGCAACAGAGTCACAGCAACAGCAGCAGCACAGCTACAGCAGCAGCAGCAACGGAAGAACCCTACTAAGCCGCAGCAACAGCGGCAGCAGCAGCTCTTACAGCAGCAGCAACGGATTACGCAGCTGACTCCCAAAGCCTTTTTAGGGACGCAAAACCCTAAACCCTAAACCCTAAACCCTAAACACTTGCCTCGAAAAACTCTGTTCTAACAACGGGCTCTTCTAGAGGAACTTCACCATCAACTCTTATGTCCAAAACTTTGGGAATCGACTCCCCCAAAAGGTCCTCTGCAGCAGCAGCAGCAGCAGCAAAAGCAGCAGCAGCAGCAGCAACGCTCTCAGAGTCGACGACAGGCCCACAGGCAGCAGCACTGGTGCAGCAGCAGCAGCACAGCCGGTGCATTTTCTCCGCAACAGCAGCAGCAACGAAAAAACCAGCAGCAGCAGCAAGAACAGCAGCAGCAGCAGCAGGAACAGCAGCAGCAGCAGCAGACCTTTACTAGAGAACAGCAGCTCAAGCTCCCTTTGATCCCTCTGCTGCAGCATTTCCTGCTGCCTCCCCTCTGCATGCATTTGCTGCAGCTGCTGCAGCTCATCAGCAGTCCAAAAGACTCCCCCTAACTTGTCTCTTAAAAAGGCATTGAAATCTTCGTTTGCTTCTGCTGCTGCGTCTGCTGCTGCGTCTGCTGCTGCGTCTGCTGCTGCTGCTGCAGCGTCGTCGTCTGCTGCTGCTGAGTCTACTTCTGCTGCTGCTGCTGATGCACTTGCTGCAGCGACTGCTGCCGTTCCTGTTACTGTTGCTGCTGCTCCGGCGTGCACTTGCTTCTGGCTAGCTGCCGCTGCAGCTTCTCCACCAGAAGCAGCAGCAGCAGCAGCAGCAGCAGCAGCAGCAGCAGGAGGGCGTTGAGTTATTCGTTCTTCATTCTTTTCTCTTTCTATTTCTGCCAATTCCTCTGGAGACAAATCATGATTGGGAGACTGCTGGTCAAACTTGAAGGTCCCGCCCTGCACTCAAACCCTAAACCCTAAACCCTAAACCCTAAACCCTTAAATGTTGTCTCAAGTCTCTTGCACTTCAAACTCCAAGCACTCAAGCCCTTTTGCGCTCCACAAACAGGCGAGCGGCACGTGCTCCCGAAACCGCGTTTTCGGGTTTAGGGTTTAGGGTTTAGGGTTTAGGGTTTAGGGTTTACGGGGTCAGCAACAGCAGCAGCAACTTCGGCCCTCGCCAGCCACCTGCGGAAAACTGCTGCTGCATCTCCTGCATGCGTCAGGGGCCTCTCGATCTCGTTTACCTGCATGCAAACCCTAAACCCTAAACCCTAAACCCTAAATCCTAAATTCTAAACACTAGAGGAGTTCTAAGGGATGAGGCGTCAACCCGAAGCTCTGCGCCACGCGTGAGGGTTTAGGGTTTAGGGTTTAGGGTTTAGGGTTTACAGCAGCAGCGAAGCGCTGAGCTGCTTCTGGCTCTGGTTCTTGGGGCCCCAAACCATTCCTTAAAGAGTCCTTCAGCCTGCCCCACAAACCCTAAACCCTAAACCCTAAACCCTAAACACTAAACACTAAACCCTTGCCTACGCACACAGAGCGTGGGCTCACTGTTCGCGAGTGCTAACACCTTAGGGTTTAGGGTTTAGGGTTTAGGGTTTACCGGTTCCGCTGCACTTCTAGGCTGCCCTCGCAGCGGAGGCCCCTGTAGACCAAACACTCGTTTAGGTCTTCAGGCGACAAGCTGCAGCAGCAGCAGCAGCAGCAGCAGCAGCAGCAACAGCAGCAGCAGCAGCAAACACAAACGTGCTATTTTCTCTGCTTGAGCAGCCTGTGGGCTAGGACCAGCAGCAGCAGCAGCAGCAGGAGCAAGAGCAACTAGCAGCAGGAACAAGCAAGAGCAGCAGCAGTAGAAAACAGCAGCAGCAGCAGCAGCAGCAGACCTGTCAACGTCCTCGATTTTCACGTGCGCTGCCTTTTCCATTTGCTGCTTTGCGTTCTGGTGCAGCAGTTGCAGCAACAGCTGCTGCTGCTGCTGCTGCTGCTGCTGCTGTTCTTTGGCCTTTTGCTGCAGCGCGAGGTCGAGCTGCTGCTCCGTCATGTACACTCCGTTGATATATCCCTCAGTAGGCACTTTGATCTCCTCTTCTGTTGCTGCTGCTGCTGCTGCTGCTGCTGCGGGGGCTGCAGCAGGGCCCTGCTGCAGCTGCTGCAGCAGCTGCTGCTGCTGCTGCGGCAGCAGCGGCGGCTCCCGCGGCATCTGCAGCACACTGGCGCTAAGAGAATCCAAAAGAACAGCTCTTGTGCCTTGCGGGGGTCCTTTCTTTGCATCAAAATTCCTTAAATCAAACAAATGCTGCTGCTGCTGCTGCTGCTGCTGCTGTTGGTTGGGGAGCGGGTGGGGCTGCGGCCCCGCGGGCTGCGCAGGGGCTACGTGCTGCTGCAGAAGTGCGTGCTGCTGCTGCTGCTGCTGCTGCTGTCGCCGCTGCAGCTGCTGCTTTAGCTCCTCGTGCAGCAGGCGCTGCTGCGCAAGCTGCTGCTGCAGCAGCTCCTGCTGCTTTGGCGGCAGTCCCTGCTGCTGCTGCTGGTTGCTGCCAGTGATTATAGCTTCCAAGCTGTCGAATGTGGGGTTTTTGCTGCTGAGCCATTCCCCTAGTTGCTGCTGCGCTAGCTGCTGCTGCTGCTGCTGCAGCTCCTCTTGCTGTTGCTGGTGGCGCTGCTGCTGCTGCCGCAGCTCCAGCGCAATCCACCCCTCCTCGTCATCTCCCGCTGCAGCTAACTTGCTGCTGCTGCTGCTGCTGGGGCTGCGGCGAACTGGGCCGGAAGCGACAGCCTTACGAGGCGTGTATTCAGCAGCAGCAGCAGCACCTGCTGCTGCTGCTGCTGCTGCTGCTCGGCTAGCGCCAAAATGCGGTAGCGGCGCTGCCCTGTCGATACGACCACTGATGAAGGCGTAGCTGCCCCTCTGCTTGCTGCTGCTGCTGCTGCTGCTGCTGCTGCTGCTGCTGAGGCTGCGGGTGCTGCAGAAGGTGCTACTGCTGCTGCCGAGAGTGTTCGTGCTGCTGCCACAGCAGCTCCTCAATGTGCAGCGCTGCGGGGCTCGAAGCCCGTCAGCGAGCAGCAGCATCGGCAGCAGCAGCAGAAGCAGCAGCAGCCGCTGCTGCCGCAGCAGCAGAAGCAGCTGCTGCTGCATCTGTTTTCTCACTCAGCTGATAACGCCGCTGCAGCTGCATAGAAGCATCAGAAACGTCTACTAAAGATTTGAGCCCACGAGCCAACTTTGCTGCTGCTGCTGCTGCTGCTGCTGCCGCTGCTCCTGCTACTGCTGCTGCTGCTGCTGCTGTCTAATGTATAGCAGCAGTAGAACGCGCCTAAATATGCAAAAATTGAGTTAAACCTGAAACCCTAAACCCTAAACCCTAAACCCTAAACCCTAAACCCTAGGGCCCCCGCAGCAGCCATCGGGGCAAACGTCTCGCTGTCTCCCTTGTCTTGCCGTCGGCTGCGGCAGCCCTAAACCCTAAACCCTAAACTTAAACCCTAAGCCCTCAAGCCTAGGCCCTAGATCGTGAATGCTAAACCCTAAACCCTAAAACGTAGCCAATATTTGATGGTAGAGAAGCTGGCTCGTCCTTGTCTCGCTTTGTTCAAACCCTAAACCCTAAACCCTAATCTCTCAGCCCTAGTCCCTGGCCGCGCGGAAGGCACGAGAGACGACGAGACCAGGCCTTCAACACCCAAACCCTAAACCCTAAACCCTAAACCCTAAACCAAAAACCGTAGAAGATGCTGGGGGCAGCAACTGCATGCGTGGCTCTCGCGTTGGGGGTTTGGGGTGTACGTACACCTGAAGTTGCTGCCTTGGGGCCCCCGCAGCAGCCCGCCGCCTTTCTGGGGGCCCCTGCTGCTGCTGCTGCTGCTTGGCCGCTGCAGCATTCCCTGCGCTGCAGCAGGCAGCAGCAGCAGCAGCAGCAGCAGCTGGCAGCAGCAAGGAAACCCTTTGTGGGGGGCAACTGGAAATGCAACGGAGACACAAAAGGCGCTGAGGCGATTCTGCAAATGCTGAACGACGCGCCTCCAGAAGTCGACGACATAGAGGCGAGGGTTTAGGGTTTAGGGTTTAGGGCTTAGGCTTTAGGCTTTAGGGTTTAGGGTTTGTCCCTCTGCTTGCGCCCGCAGCGCCTCGCCGCCCCCATTCCTCCCCCTTGTCCCACCCCGCGCCAAAATGGTGCCCCGAAAATTCCACCTCTGGCCTGAGGGTTTAGGGTTTAGGGTTTAGGGTCTAGGGTTTAGGGTTTAGGGTTTGTGCGCAGGTGGTGGTGGCTCCCCCCGCGCTGCACGCGGGTTTGCTGCTGCGGGGCCTCCGAAGGCCTTTTGCTGTTGCTCTTCAAGACAGCAGCGAAGTGAAGGGCTACGGGGCCTTTACTGGCGAGATAGCCCCGCAAATGGCCAAAGTAGGGTTTAGGGTTTAGGGTTTAGGGTTTAGGGTTTGGGGTTTGGGGTTTGGGGCGAGCGGGTGCGGGGTAGGGTCTGGGGTTTGGGGTTTGGGGGGAAGCGGGCGCGGGTAGGGTTTGGGCTTGGGATTTAGGGTTTCGGGGGTGGGCGGTGGGGTTTAGGGTTTAGGGTTTAGGCTCTAGGGTTTAGGGTTTAGGGTTTGGGAGGTGGGAGGTGCGGGTCGTTGGGTGGGGTTTTGTCCTTGGGGTTTGGGGACTAGGAGTTAGGGTTTAGGGTTGGCGGTTAGGGTCTAGGGTTTAGGGTTTGCGCGGCGGGGTTGAGGGTTCAGAGTTTGGAGTTTGATATGTGGTTTAGGGCTTAGGGTTTAAGGTTTAGGGTTTAGGGTTTAGGGTTTAGGGTTTGCGCTTCAGGACTTTGGCATTAAAACCGTTATTGTGGGCCACAGCGAAAGGCGTGCTGGATTTGGCAAGCAGCCGGTAGGCCCCAAACCCTAAACCCTAAACCCTAATCCCAGCAAGCAGTGTAAGGAGCAGCGCACATCTTGCTGCTAGGGTTTGGGACTTTAGCGCGTAGGGTTTACGGCTTACTTTTCAGGGTTTAGGCTTTAGGGTTTAGGGTTTAGGGTTTGTGGTTCAGGGAGAGAGCAACGAAGTTGTGGCTGCTAAGGCAAAGAACGCAGTGGACCACGGACTGCAAGTCATTGCATGCATCGGTAAACCCTAAACCCTAAACCCTAAACCCTAGGTCAGCAGTCTCCTCCGAAACCCTACAACGTGGGCTTCCAAACTGTCTCGGGCATAGTCTTGGCTGCAACCGCGTGCAGGGCCCGAGGGTCTAGGGTTTAGGGTTTAGGGTTTAGGGTTTAGGGTTTGGTGCTGCAGGGGAAAGCCTAGAGACGCGGCAGAGCGGCAAGACGATGGAGTTTTTGGGGCAGCAGCTGCAGGTGCTTTTTGAGCTGTCTGTACACCCCAGCGCTGTGTCTTCTAGCTGCCTATACACCCCAAACTTCGCCCTATTTAGCTGCCTATACACCCCAAAAATTGCCCTATTTAGCTGCCTATACACCCCGCACTTTGCTGTTTCGAGCTGCCTGTACACCCCAGTGGCTGTCTGTACACCTCAGACTTTACCATTTGTAGCTGTCTTTACACCCCACACTTTCCAAAGCTGCCTAGACACCCCACACTTTGTTCTCTGCCGTTGCCTATACACCCCACACCTTTAGCCTGCGGTGTCTGTACACCCCACACTTCTGGTCTGCGGTGTCTGTACACCCCACACCCGCCACTTGCGATTTGAGGTGTCTGTACACCCCACACCCCCACATTTGTCTGCAGTGTCTATAAACCCCACACCCCCACTTGCGACTTGAAGTGTCTGTACACCCCACACCCCCCACATTTGATCTGCAGTGTCTGTACACCCCACACCCCCCACATTTGATCTGCAGTGTCTGTACACCCCATACCCCAAACATTTGTCCGGGTGTGTCTGTACACCCCACACGCGCACTTGCGACTTGGAGTGTCTGTACACCGCACACCCCCACATTTGTCCGGGGTGTCTGTACACCGCACACCCCCACATTTGTCCGGGGTGTCTGTACACCGCACACCCCACATTTGTCCGGGGTGTCTGTACACCGCACACCCGCACTTGCGACTTGAAGTGTCTGTACACCGCACACCCCCACATTTGTCCGGGGTGTCTGTACACCGCAGGCGTACGCGTCGGCGCTGGCGGGCGTCGGGTGGCGCTCAGTGGTGATCGCCTACGAGCCCATTTGGGCCATCGGCACTGGCCAGACGGCTTCCCCGCAGACTGCGCAGCAAACCCACAAAGGTCCCAAACCCTAAACCCTAAACCCTAAACCCTAGGCCCCGCTGCAGCCGCCCCGGCTAACGCGGGGCGAGGGACGCCGCCGCGCCACCGACCCCCAGGGTTTACGGCCTAGGGTTGGGGTTTTGGGCTTGGGGTTTGGGGTTTAGGGTTTAGGGTTTAGGGTTTAGGGTTTGGGGTTTGTCTGCAGAAATCCGCGAGTGGCTGAGGCAGCACGTCGGCGAAGAAGTCGCGCAGCAAACCCGCATCATTTATGGAGGCTCCGTCAAGGGCTCCAATGCCATGGCAAGCTACTCAACCCACTCAGCTAGCTAGCTAGCTAGCTAGCTAGCCAGCAGGCTAGCTAGCCGGCTAGCTAGCCAGCGGGCTAGCTAGCCGGCTAGGCTGGCTAGCTAGCTGGCTAGCTAGCCATTTACCCAACTAGCTAGCCATTTACCCAGCTAGCCAGCTACCCAGCTAGCTAGGCAGCTAGCTAGCTAGCCACCTGAACAGGCCAAAGGCGAGGGCCGAGTGCATCTGCTGCTGCTGCTGCTGCTGCTGCTGCTGCTGTTCAGGATCTGTTTAAAGAAGAAGACATCGACGGCTTTTTGGTTGGCGGCGCTTCGCTAACTTCGGACTTCCACGCCATCCTCAAGTCCGCCAGAAACCCTAAACCCTAAACCCTAAACCCTAGGCATGAGGCCAGCTGGCCCTCCAGCCACAGGATGCCGGAGCCGGCTGGCTCACTACCTCGTGCCAGCTAGCTGGCTAGCTAGCTGGCTGGCTAGCTATTTGGCTGGCTAGCTGGCTAGCTGGCTGGATATCTGGCTAGCTAGCTAGCTATTTGGCTAGCTAGTTGGCTAGCTAACTGCCTGGCTAGCTAGCTAGCTAGCTAGCTAGCTAGCCAGTTGGCTGGCTAGCTGGCTGGCTAGCTGGCTGGCTAGCTGGCTGACTAGCTAGCTAGCGTAGCTAGCTAGCCACAGCTTAGGCAAGCTGATTGGCCGGCTAGCGAGTTGGCTAGCCGTGCAGCAAAGGGCCGACAGCGCTTGGCCTGGGACAGCAGCAGCAGCAGCAGCAGCGGGTGTTTCTGCTGCTGCTGCTTCTGCTGCTGCTCATGCTGCTGCAGCAGGTTGTCCGGCACATACACGGCCGTTTCTGTTGCTGCTGCTCGCCGCTGCTGCTGCAGTTCGTGCAGCACGTGCTGCAGCAGGTCCAGCAGCAGCAGCAGCAGCAGCAGCAGCAGCAGCAGCAGCTGTGCCCTAATTTGAGCTGCCCAGAGTGCAGCAACTGACTGCTTTCGTGGCTCTTGTTTAAGCTGCTTCGCTAGCTGGCTCGCCAAACCCCAAACCCTTAAGCCCTAAACCCTAAACCCTCGTTCAGGGAAACAAGTGCTGAAGTCAATCAAATGGAAATTAAATACTTTGATTAATTCTTCATTCAAAGAAATCTCTTCAGTCCACGTTCTTCTGCAGCAGAAGCATGCTGCTACCACTGCTGCTGCTGCTGTTGCTGCTAAGTATGTGATTCGCCATTTGCTGCAGTTGCTGCTGCTGCTATTTTTGCTGCTGCTGCTGCAGCGGACGTTACTGTTTTTTTTGCTGGTTCTGCTGCTGCTGCTAACTTATTTTAGTTATTACTTAGTATTTTACTAGGACACCGGCAGTAACTGCAGCAGCAGCAGCAGCAACAGCACTAACAGCAGCAGCAGCAGCAGCAACAGCACTAACAGCAGCAGCAGCAGCAGCAACAGCAGCAAAAATGGCTAAGGAGATGTCGAAATATATAAATGGATATCCCAATTAAGAAAAAGGAGCAGCAGCAAATGTTGCTCGCAGCTGAGGTCTAGTTACACCTCAGGGCGGCTGGGGCTGCATGCAGGGCAGCAGCGAAAAGCGCAATTTGTGTTTTATTGTTTTAAATCTTTATTTAATTAATTTGATTTAATTAATTCTCCGGATCAGTTTGAAGTCCAGCTGTAGTTGAGGTGTACGTACACCTCAGCCCCCCAGAGCAGCAGCTGCTGCTGCTCTTAGGGTATTCACTTCTCTCCAATTACCTCCAAAGTGTGGCTGGCAGCACCTCTTCCTCTTGCTGCTGCTGCTGCTGCTGCAGCAAGAAGCCTCAGCGCAGCTTGGAGACCACAGCAGCCGCAACAGCAGCAGCAGTTCCTGTTGCGCTAGCACTGCTACAACTGCAGCAGCAGCAGCAGCACAACCCGCTGTAGCAGCTTTGCTGCAGCTGCTGCAGCAGCAGAAGCTGCTGCAGCAGCTGCAGCAAACGCTGCAGCAATGAAACGCCTGGGAGAGCGCTTTCAACAACGCCGGCAGCAAACTGGGTCGCTGCAGCAGCAACTAGCCAGCAGCAGCAATACAAGCAGCAGCAGCAGCAGCAGCACAAACGTAGCAGCAACAGTAGCAGCACCACCGGAGGAGGGTCCCAGCAGAGGTCAGAGTCTATCAAATCTGACCACAGCGCAACAGCAGCAGCAGCAGCAACAGCAACAGCAGCAGCAGCAAAAGCAGGAGTCTTGCAGTGTGTCTCCTTCTAGGCCCCGTGCAGCAGCAGCAGCAGCAATACCGTGGCCCGGCAGTACTGCAACGCCTGCAGCAGCAGCAGCAGCAACTTCTGTTTCTCCTTATGAGGCCCGCCCTCAGTCTCCCCATGGAGTTAGCCGCCCCCGGCAATACCCGGCAGCAGCACAAGCAGCAGCAGCAGCAGCAGCAGCAGCAGCCACAGTAGCAGCAGTGGCAGCATGGGGAGCCGCAGTGGCACCCCCGCAGCAGCAGTCGCCCGCACAGAGAACCTTTGCTGCTGACACAGCAGCAGCAGCGGCTGCAGCAGCAGCAGCCGCCGCAGCAGCAGCAGCATCTAGATCCTTTGACGCTGCTGCTGCAAACGGTACAGGCGACGCTGCAGCAGCAGCAGCTGCAGCAGCAGCAGCTGCAGCAGCACCGCCTGCTGCTGCTGTGGCTGCTCCCGTTGCTGCAGTGGGAGAGCCTTCTCTACAGCACCCCGCGTTTTGTCTGCAACGAGCAGCAGCAGCAGCAGCAGCAGCCACAAGAGAGGCGCACCACGCTCGGCTAATCTGCTGCTTTTTGCTGCAGCAGGCAGTACAGCAGCAAGCAGCAGGTGGGCAGACGGACTCTGCTGCTGCTGCTGCTGCAGCAGGCACTCTCGGGTCGCTGCCCCACAAAGTGCTGCTGCAGCAGCCCTTGTCTGTAGCAGCTCTGCCTGCCTTGATCAAGAAAGCAGCAGCAGCAACAGCTGCAGCAGCAGCAACTGCAACGGCAGCAGCAGCAGCAGCGCAGCTCCGGCGGCGGACGCTGCAAAGTTCAGGGGCGGAGGTCGCGGCCTTCATAGCCCAAGCCAGCAGCAGCAGCAGCAACAGCAGCAGCAACAGCAGCAGCAGCAGCAGCAGCAGCAGCTTGTGTGGGGTTCCTGCTGCACTGCCAATGCTGAAGGTAGAAGGAGAAGGCCCTTTGAAAGCAGTAACTGAGGTGTATCCGCACCGGCTTGCTGCTTTCTTGCTGCAGCTGCATGCACGCAGCAGCAAGAGCGAGCAGCAGCAGCAGCAGCAGCAGCAGCAGGCGCTCGGCGCGGCGCAAAGTGCGCAGCAAAGGAGGTTCCTGCAGCACCAGCAGCTCTATGAGCAGCAGCAGCAGCTGCTGCAGCAGCACCACCTCCGCAAGCAGCAGAGATACGAACAGCAGCAGCAGCAGCAGCAAGAAGAAGGCCTCATGCTGCAGCAGCAGCAGCAGGAGGCGGAGCTTGAGGCCCTTCTCAGCGAACCCACAGCGAAAGTACCGCTACTGCCGCTGCTGCTGCTGCTGCTGCTGCTGCTGCTGCTGCTGCTGCTTGCGAATTGCCTAGCCATTGTGAAGCTGCTGCTGCTGCCGGTGCACCAGCAGCAGCAGCAGCAGCAGCAGCATCTGTTTGTGTGTCTGTACAGAACCAAACCTCCCACCAGCTCGACTCCGAAGTTCGCGCCCTCCTCTCCACCCTTACGTCTAAGCAGCAGCAGGTAGCTGCTGCTGCTGCTGCTGTTGCTGCTGTTGCTGCTGCTTTCCTCTTTGTTGTTTCTGCTGCTCTCTTTGTTTCCGTTGCTGTGGCTGCCGCAGTTTTGCTGTTGCTGCTGCCACCGCTTCTCCTGCAACAGCAGGTGTTGCTGTTGCTGCTGCTGTAGTTGCTGCTGCAGTTGCTGCTGCAGTTGCTGCTGCAGTTGCTGCTGCAGTTGCTGCTGCAGTTGCAGCAGCGCTTTGCTGCTCGAAGCATACCCGCCGACCTGTTTGCTGCTGTTGCTCTTTTGGCCCTCTTTGGGGCCGGAGCAAGCCCTAAGGCCTAAACCCTAATACCTAAACCCTAAACCCTAAATTAGGGTTTGCGAGGCGCGTGCGCAGCTAGCTGCGGTCTTCCGCACTTCTTCTCAAAACTCCTTCAAATCTCTCTGCACTTTTGGGACTCGAGAAGAGTGCAGCAAACAGAGCGGCGGCGGCAAACCCTACTGCAACAGAGTAAACCCTAAACCCTAAACCCTAGACCGTGGACTCCAAACCCTAGCCTTGGGGAAAACCCTCAGCTTCTAACACTCAGACTTGGGCGGCGGACTTCGCGCAGCAACACAAAGGACCCTGAAGGCTGAAGTACGGTTTAGGGTTTAGGGTTTACGGTTTAGGGTTTAGGGTTTAGGGTTTAGGGTTGAATTCTTGGGAGGGTTTGTTTGTGTGTCAGCTGCACTATAGGAAGATCATTGTAGAGGGGCTTACGGGTGAGTGAGCCACTGCTGCTGCTGCTGCAGTTATTGCTTCTGCTGCTGCTGCAGCTGCTGCAGCTTCTGCTGCTGCTGCTGCTGCTGCTATGCGCAGTTCAGCTGCATGCTAGTGTTGCTGTTTGGGTAGCAGTGACACTGCTGCTTTTCCTTCTGCTGCTGCTGCTGCTTCCTGGCTTCGCGGTGTGTTCTCATTTCCCTGCTGCTGATGCTGGTGCTGCTGCTGCTGCTGCTGCTGCTGCTGCTGCTGCTGCTGCTGCGCAGACGAACGTTTAGGGGACTGCAGCTACCTGGACACTTGCCGGCACATTGAGAAGTGCCGTTTTGTTCACTACGAATTTGAAGAAAGGCCGAAGTAGGGTTTAGGGTTTAGGGTTTAGGGTTTAGGGCTTAGGCCTAGGGTTTAAGGTGAAGCCTAAACGATGGCGCTACGGTGATTGTAACTGAAGAATTGCAAAGTGTTTGTTGTGGAGGATCAGGCCTTAGGGTTTAGGGCTCAGGTTTTAGGGTTCAGGGTTTAGGGTTTAGGGTTTAGGGTTTAGGGTTTTGCTGCACAGAGAAGAACCCCTTCATCCCTTTTCAATCGGCCCCCAGTGCCTCACAGAGAAGTACCCAGCGCAGTGGATCCGTTGCGACATACGGTGCGTCTTCTGAAACCCTAAACCCTAAACCCTAAACCCTAATTCCTAAACCCTAATCTTAGGGGCTAAACCCCAGCCCCTAGGCCTCAAGTCCATCTACTCTGAAGGCCTATGAGGTCATTGCTGGCCGTTGGCGAGGAGCTCCCTAGAGGCCAGGCGGCAGGGGCTAGGGTTTAGGGTTTAGGGTTTAGGGTTTAGGGTTTGCACGCAGGACATTAGATTTTTCAATTTTCAAACCCTTCGTAGATGTAGTGATGGCAGACCCTCCCTGGGACATTCACATGGACTTGCCCTATGGCACCATGACGGACGACGAGATGCGCAGCCTCAGAGTGAGGGTTTAGGGTTTAGGGTTTAGGGTTTAGGGTTTGTGGTTGGGGTCTAGGGTTTAGGGTGTGGGGCGGGAGATACGGCCAGGTTAGCTTGCAGCCCGAAGTTCAGGACCACGAGGGTCTTGCTGCTCTTGCGGCGCCTGGGGATATTGGGATCGTGGGGAAGGGTTTAGGGTTTAGGGTTTAGGGTTTAGGGCTTAGGGTTTGTGCGGCGTGTACACAGGTCGACTTGATTCAGGACGAGGGTTTGTTGTTTCTTTGGGTTACGGGTAGAGCCATGGAGCTCGCAAGAGAATGCTTGCAGGTGGGTAGTAGTAAAGGTCTAGGGTTTAGGGTTTAGGGTTTAGGGTTTAGGGTTTACGGCAGATAACTTTGGTGGGTTGACTTTGGTTATGCGGCACCGTTAGCTGTGCCGTGTAGAGTCAAGGCAGTGGATATTGGGCTTTGGGATCTAGGGTCTACAGTTTAGGGCTTAGGGTTTAGGGTTTAGGGTTTAGGGTTTAGGGTTTAGGGTTTAGGGTTTAGGGTTTGTGGTGCGCACACAGCTGTGGGGCTACCGGCGCGTGGAGGAGATATTGTGGGTAAAGACAAACCAGCTGCAGCGCATTATAAGGACGGGCCGGACAGGCCACTGGCTAAACCACTCAAAAGTAAACCCTAAACCCTCAGGCCCCAAACCCTAAACCCTAAACCCTAAACCCCAGACCTGCCGCAACTGCAAGCCAGCGTTCCAAGCCGTAGAGTCCCTTGGCGTTTGTGCAGCAGTCTGGAACCGCTGCAGCTTTTTGAGGGTCTAGGGTCCAGGGCCGAGGGTTTAGGGTTTAGGGTTTAGGGTTTAGGGTTTGCGGATAGGAACACTGCCTGGTCGGGGTCAAAGGAAACCCCAAAGTAAACCGCAACATCGACTGCGACGTAATCGTCAGCGAAGTTCGCCAGACTTCCAGAAAGCCAGACGAAATCTACAGGTTCTAAACCCTAAACCCTAAACCCTAAACCCTCGGGGCGGCTGGTAGCGGGCAGCTGCGCAGCTCCGTACGCTCACAATTCCGCCGCAGTCCGAAGGCGTTTTAGGGACGAGGGTTTAGGGTTTCGGGCGATTTCCGGGAGCCAATGGGTTAGGGTTTAGGGTTTAGGGTTTAGGGTTTAGGGTTTAGGGTTTAGGGTTTTGCTTTTGCATTTGTTTGGCTGCAGAATGATAGAGCGCATGCGCCCAGGCACTTTAAAGATCGAGTTGTTCGGGCGGCAGCATAACATCCGCAACAACTGGATCACTCTAGGTGACCTTCGAGGGTTTAGGGTTTAGGGTTTGGGGTTTTAGGGTTTAGGGTTTAGGGTTTGCGGCTGGGAGTGTGTGTTTGGGCAGCAGCGTAGCATCCGCAACTACTGGAATGCTCTAGTTGACGAGGATTAAGGGTTTCGGGTCCACCGTCTAGGGTTTAGAGTTTAGGGTTTAGGGTTTAGTTTTAGGGTTTAGGGTTTAGGGTTTGCGGCTGGGAGTGGGTGGCTGCAGGGAATCAACTCGAAGGGGTCAAACTGGAAGAGCCCGCGGAGCTCGCCCAGAGGTACAAAGCATTTGTTCAGCAGCAGCAGCAACAGCAGCAGCAGCAGCAGCAGCAGCCGCAGCAGCCGAGTGGAGCAGCGGACAATCTAGAGAGCACGGGGACGGCAGAGCCGAGCCTCAGCCCTTAACCCGCTTTTGGTAAACAAAACCCCAAATTAGGGTTTACAGGCTACGCGTCTCTCAAGCCCACAAGCAGCTACGGAAGCAAATAGAGCCCTAGGGTTTAGGTTTTAGGGTTTGGGGTTTGAAGTTTAGGGTTTAGGCTTTCTTTTAGAGACTGAGGCCTCAGTGTTTAGTATTTATGACTAAGCTTTCAGGTGTTAGGGTTTAAGGGTTCGTGTTTAGGGTCTAGGGTTTAGGGTCTAGGGTTTAGGGTTTTAGGGCTCAGTGCTAACAAACTGGGGATCTGGAGCCTCGGCCTTGTCTGTGGCCTCATGACTAAGTGCGACTGAAAAAAAATGGATTTAGGGTTTAGGATTTGGGATTTCAGGTTTAGGGTGTAGGGTTTAGGGTTTAGGGTTTAGGGCTTAGGGCTTCGAGCGTCCAGCGAGCGAACGGAAGTCGGCTGCTGCTGTCTTTGCGTCTTCCGCATCGAAAGAGTAATTAAATATAAAATAAATGTTTTTAAAAAACTATTTAGGGTTTTTTGGTCTAGAAATATGTTGTTTAGGATTTAGGGTTTAGGGTTTAGGGTTTAAGGCTTGTGAAAGGTCACCTGCGCCGGCTGAGCGCTGCCGTCCTAATTCTTGCCTTCGAAGCCCCAAAATGAATTTAAAATGAAAAGCATTAACCTGTTCTAGGCTTATGGTATGGGGTTTAGGACTTAGGATTTAGGGTTTAGGGTTTAGGTTTTAGGGTTTACAGCGACGATGAGCAGTGGCTCGGAGATATCACCGCTGCTGCTGCTGCGCTGCAGCAGCAAACACGGGCAGCGGCACTTTGCTAAGGCTCGTAGCCTGACAGTTGCTGCTGCTGCTCCCCTGTTTGTAAACCCCAAAAGGTCTCTCTCGCTGCTGCAGCAGCAGCAGCAGCAGCAAGAGCAGCAAGGCGAGGCTGCCGAGAAGAACCAGCAGCAGCGGCAGCAGCAGCAGCAGCAGCGGCAGCAGCTACAGCTGCAGCAGCTGCGGCGCCTAACTCATGCT